>NC_066556.1:7506404-7603904 GCF_024679095.1 Eriocheir sinensis | reverse complement strand
TCTTCCTCCCCACCACAGAGGCAAGATGTTGTTGGGTTATAGTGACCTGGAACTCGTCAACAAGGGCGGCTATGACCTCGTCCACTACGATGACCTCGCTTACGTGGCCTCGGCTCACCAGGAACGTAAGTACAGGGATCACAAACTTACACGATCACCACTTTCTGAACGTAAGTGGTGAGTGTGTCCTGAGCTCCGTCACAAGCCACCATTATCGCCTCAAGCTTTCGCTGTTTTTCTGGTGTCCACTTGTTCCTATTTTAAGTACCGTGACCTTTGCTCCATTGCTCTGAGGGCGGGGGTGACCTGAGATGATAATTACACCACCGCTGCTGGACGTGCTGGCGACGGTGTGACCTTTTATGTGGTGATGTCTCAAGAAGGTCAAGGTGGAAGGCTACCTGTACAGACACCTTTTAGTCCTCTCTGGTTGACGTATTGTGTCCACGTGTTAAGATTCTGTTTAACTACAACTCTTTAGTGCACAAATCAAAGGGGATGTTGCGCCGACTAAACGAAGCGACTAAACGAAACTACTAAACGAAACGACTTTAACGAAACGACTAAACTAAACGACTAAACGAAACGACTAAAAGGGGATGTTGCGCCAACTAAACGAAACTTTCCAAAACTTTCCAACAAATCGAAGGGAATTATGTACTTAACCTGTTCTTTGCTAAAACACAAATCAAAGGAAATTGTGCCTGACCTACTCTGCTAAAACATCAAAGGAAGTAATTGTGTCCGTTATCTATTCTTTGCTAAAACACAAATCAATGGAAATATGTACTCAACCTACTTTTTGCATATTTTTATCCAGTAATTCGACATTTTTTGGCATGACTTACAAGGACACATTTCTTCACTTACTATTTGTGACGTATTGGGATCCTCTTTGAAAATTTTCGATTCATTACAATGCTTATCCCAGGAGACATATTTCGAGTCCTTCCATCTTTATTGAGTCATTCAAAGTCTTTCTAACCTACGCAGACACTCACTCCCCTTATTTCTTTTTCCTCCTTACCGAATCCTATGACACCTTTAACTGTATGATCCCAGATGACTAAACACTAATTAACTCCAGGTAACTCTCCACAAAACACAACATTTACTTAATAATATATGGCTTTAGGTGACCGTATGTGACATCTTATATGACCCCGTGTGACCCAGAGTGGCTAAGTGTGACCTCCTTGACCTCCTCCCTTGCAGTACTTAAGACGGGAGCCTCCGGAATGATCGCCTACCGCCTTCAGACCCGGGACGGAAGTTGGCAGTGGCTTCAAACATCCTCTCGACTGGTATACAAGAACTCCAAGCCGGACTTCATCATCTGCACTCACAGGCCTCTCATGTACGTCTCTCCCTACCCCTCTCCCTCTGTCTCTTTGTTCCTCCTAGCACACGTCAATACCTCCACGACAACTTGTGCTTTTACTCCGTTATTATGATCTAAGTTAGTGTTTGCGTGTGTGGTTGCGCTGGTCTTAGGTGGGCATGTAGATGATGTGGTGTTAAGTGGTGATAGTGGTGGTGTGGGTGGTGTAGTGAAGGGGTGGTGGTGTGTGAAGTAGGTGGTGATATGGGTGGTGAGTCATTTGGTGATGGTGGTGGTGTGGTGATGGTGGTGGTTTGGGTGGTGTAGTAAAGGTGTGATGGTGTGTGAAGCAGGTGGTGATATGGGTTGTGGTGAGTATGTAACGGGTGGTGGTGGTGGTGGTGGTGATGGTGATGGTGATGGTGTGGTGTTACGCGTGAGTTAATGGTTTAGGAAGGTGTGGTTAAGGTGTTGTTCAGGTGTCTGCAGAAAGTCATATTTTAGGTGTGGATGTGTAAGAGTTGTGAGTAGTGAAGGTGATGTTTGTATTGGTGGTGGTGATGGTGGTGGTGGTGATGGTGATGGTGGTGGTGGTGATGGTGATGGTGGTGGTGGTGGTGGTGGTGATGGTGGTGGTAGTGGTGGTGGTGGTGGTGAGGCGTGGCGCGTGACTAAGGGATGTGTGGAGGTTATGGGTATGCTGTATGGGTCTCAGGCGTCCGCTGGGAGTGATAGTGACCCAGGTATGTGTAGGTGTATGGGCCTACGCCAGGTGTCAGTAGGCTTAGCACTTTTAATAAATAGGAAACTTTGGAGTTGCTTTATTCATTTTCTTCACAGCAACGAGGAAGGTCAGTGACTCTTGCGTAAATTTATGACATATACTTAAGGAATTATTATGTTACGTTACGCGCGGTAAATTTAGTCAATTTCGTACAAGTTTTTCTTTTACTGTTACATTCCTGGAGAGAGTACAGATTTTTTTCCTTTCTTTTTATTTTTATTTGATCGTTTCCGGGTGTGAGAAGAGGCGCTTTAGGCACGAGTGGCAACGCACAAGGCACGTAATGGGACCTAATGTGAAGATTTCCCGCTGTTTTCCTGCGCGAGGGAGCAGAAAATTTAAGAAAAAAAAAGACCGCATTTACATCACTCGAGTGCCTGCGGGGCCGAGCGTGGCGCCTTCATGGAAGTCGCTGCAGAGGAGAGCAAATATTTTACGCGTTGGTGTCAATTTGCGCCGCGCTGGGGTGAGGTACAGGTGCGGCGGGGCAGGTAAGGCTGTGATGGGCATGCCATCTGTGATCAGGTAAGTTTGTAAACATATTTCTTTAGCTCTTCTTTATGTAGACCAACGCAGCCTATATAATGTTTCTCCTACATATACCTTAAACTTTAGGCTTATCCCGCCGATGGAAATAAATAAGGTCTATAATAGCAGGTCAGGGAGCAGGTCACGCAAGGCCCTTCAAGGGGAGGTGGCCCGGGGCGGTGACCCAGGCAGGCTCGGCGGCTAACCTGCGTCCTTTTTTTCAGGGAGGAGGAGGGACGCGACCTGCTGGGGAAGCGGACGATGGACTTCAAGGTGTCGTACCTGGACCCCGGCCTCACGCAGTCCTACCTGTGTGACTCGGAGCTGCCGCAGTTGTACGCGTCCCGCATGAGCCGTAAGTACAAGACGCAGCTGCGAGACTTCCTGACGACGTGCCGCAGCAAGAGGAGCTACACCAACCTGTCCGACACGGCCTACAACAACTACAACAACGTGTACGGTGCCTCGCCCTACGCCACGGACAACGGCCTCTACATGCAGCAGAACCTCGGCAACCTGCAGTCCCTCTACCCCACCAGCTACCTGCCCGCCGACAACCTGTTCCACTACCGCCAACTGGGCTCCTACTACCCGGACTACATGACGCACGGCTACGTCAGCAACGGATACGTGGACCCCACGCGCCCCTGCCTCGGCTATGACGTCACCAAGACGGCCGCAGACCAGAAGCTGTACTGCGCGACGCAGCTCGACGCCTCCAAGTACCAGTACAAGCCCACGGACGCCTACTCGGCCGTGTACGGCACCAACACGGTGCTGCCCTCGCTCGACCACAAGTACACGGACCTGCGGACGGCGGACGTGCGACGAGACGACCCCTCGGCCCTGGCGTCCCTGGGGGCCCTAGCGGCCACCCCTGGCGCCGCCAGCAGCGTCGCAGTCAGCTCAGCCGTCACGAGTGCCAGTCACAAGGAAGATACCAAAGACAGCGAGGCGTACCCCAACAACACGCGTCAGACGGTGCTTATGTGGGGCTCCGCCTCCCACGATTATGACCCCAACAAGAAGTACGGCGAGGCGCCCGTGTCCTCCGCCCCGTCGTCGCTGGACCCGAGTTTAGGCGGCGTCGCCTGCAAGTGGGGCACCGCCACTCCAGCGTCCACGCCGGGTGCCCGCAGCAGCGCTGGTGGCTCTCCGCATGGGCCGGAGGGATCCTCGCCCCACGGAGGTCCGCCCTCGGCACACTCGGCGCACTCCGCCGCTGTTGCCGCCGCCACCGCCGCCTCAGCCGCCCATGTCGGCGCAGGTACCGTGGCGCCAGCGGGTAAGGCTGCGTACGGCTACAGTGAGGGCGGCGAGGTATGGCACCACCAGTACTATCCTTACCACCCGTATCACACCCCGCAGTGAGTGACAGCTTTGTTTATTGTCTCTCTAGCCTGCACCCGCATGAAGAGCCCGCCGTAGGCACCGGGCACGCGCACAGCCCTCCACCCCCTCCTACCGCCCCGCAGGCCCCCGGAACGACCGGGGGCTTTCGGGCGGCCTTGTCTCAAACTGATGAGTCGCCTCTGTGAGGGCTGTGCGCTGGGCTCCCTTCCTAAATACCCTAACCTAAGGCTTGGTGTGTGGACCGTCGGTGTTGCGGCGCCCGCGGCAACACCTCGGTTTCCCTGCTGCTCCTGACCTCCTCTGGGCCTCAAGTAGACGGCGGGCTGTTGTGTTACTAACAGGGACCCTTGGCCTCTGCCGCGCCCCTCCGCTCACATAATCTCATAACACCTACGACACAAAATGTCAGTCCTACCATTCTCTCCCGGTGTGTGAGGGTTGCCGGCGAGGCCAGGGGTCACGCTGCATAACATTGGTGTAGAGTGTCGTTGATGCTTCAGTGGTAAGTGTGTCTATCCCAGTCCCTCGTCCCTCGGCTCTTGTGTGTGTGTGTGTGTGTGTGTGCGTGTGTGTGTGTGAAATTCTTCTTGTAAGTCTAATTTAATGTGTGTTTGCTTGTTTGGAGAGAGAGAGAGAGAGAGAGAGAGAGAGAGAGAGAGAGAGAGAGAGAGAGAGAGAGAGAGAGAGAGAGGTTGTTTGGCGCGCGCGTGCGTTTGAGTGTGTGTGTGTGTGTGTGTGTGTGTGTGTGTGTGTATCTGTCGGTCTGTCTATGTAAGTATTGTGCATGTAGACATCGTGTTGGGACGCACGGTGAAGGGTCCCACAAGCATGACTTCTGCATGACCTCTCTCTCTCTCTCTCTCTTTAATGGATTGTGATTTATGTGTTTGTATTTTGAGTTTTGTGTTTATTCATGTTATCCTTGTTTTTGTCACTCCTTTTGGCACCGTCACCCTGCATGCTGACTTGCTCCTCTGTGGACGGGGCTCGAACTGTGAAGTCCCTTGTTCCCTGTGTTACTTCCCCTTCCCTGCCCCATGTGTTAGGTTCCCCTTGACTAACTAACTGCTTGTCTTGTCTTGAGGGAAAGTAGTCCTCGTTCATATGTTGTTATTCCTCAAGTCCCAATGCTGTACTGTTTCTTTTTCTTCGTCTGTTCCCTGTCCCTGTCTTGTTTATCCTTGTGTGTGTGTGTGTGTGTGTGTGTGTGTGTGTGTGTGTGTGTTTGTGTTTGTGTGTCTGCTTTTCCGTCTGTCTCTCTCACCGCTTTTCCTTTCCCTTTCTCTTTCTTTTTCAATCATCTATACTCGTCTTGATATAAAATAGTCCCACCGAACACTGGATCTTCCCATTTATAAATTTACCCGTTTTTTATTATTTTATTGTCACCCACCTTTATTGCGTACTACGTGGCTCACTCACCTGTATGTTTAATTAAGTAACCCATTTGATATCAATAACCCATCTTCTGTGAGTGACACCTGCCCACCGCCTTACCTGTATCAATGAGTCCACACCCAATTTGTAATCACCTGCCCACCCCTCCCACTTGATGTTTCTGTTATAGCAATGATTGATGTGGATTTAGTAACTGTTCACCTGGTTAACTTAATGTCGCCCCCTTCACCTGGTACTCTAATTAATAGTCACCTGTAATTATTGAAGTGTCACCCCGAGACCCACCTGTTCCAAAATTGTGTTGCACCAGTGTGGAAAAATTTGCTGTGTTTTATGGACATACGAGTAACGGTGTTTGTCTTGTCTTTCCCATGCTCCCCCTCCTCCTCCACCTCCTTCTCCGCTGCCTCCTTTCCCTCCTCCTCCTCCACCTCCTCGTCATTCTTATCGTTCCCCTTCTTCTCCCCCTCGTCCTTGTCCTCTTTTTTTTTTACCTCCTCGTACTCGTCCTCCTCCTCCTCTTCCTCCTTCTCCTCCTCCTCCTCCTCGCCCTCCTCCAAATCCTCTTCCTCCTCCTCCTCGTCCTCCTCCTCCTCCTTGTCCTCCTCCTCCTCCTCCTTCTCCTCCTCCCATTCTCCTTTACCCTCTCCCAACCTCATCCCTTAAATATCAGTTCCTGCATTCAGTTCGCTTTTTTGTTTTGTCTTAAGATAAGTAAAACTGTGAATCAAGTCATCTAACTAAAAGCTTTCAGATCAACTTAAATAAATCATAGAGAAGAAAATAAATAACAAGTTGTAATTGCAGCCAAAACTCACCGCTTAGTAGCTCCCGTCACCTCCTCCTCCCCCTCCTGCCCCATGTGTCCTCTCCCCCTTCACCTCCCCCCCAACAAGTCTGCCCCATGTCTAAGACGCGGCCTGTTCTCTGCTCGGCCTTGCAGTGCCATGGGGGAACCCAGCTACCCGCAGATCAGCAGGAACCCAATCCTTTGCTGTCCATCTCTGAGGTAACCAACACCCTCCTCAACCACCACGACTAGACCTGGTGGTGACGACTCCAAGGTAAACACTAAACATCCCCGTAGCTCTCACTCACTCCTCTTCTCCTCCTCTCTCACTCCTCACCTCCCACGTACATAGTTTCTCACTGTCTCACTTGTCAGGTTGTTTATTTTTTAAGGCTGTCTAATCTCCCTGAGTGGAGTATAAGAGTCCTGTAGGTGTTCTATCTAGAGTCTGACACAGTGGTTAGTTTGAGTGTAGTGGAGGAGGCCAGCACCGCCGCAGCTCTACTCAAGCACCACATCATTGCAATCTTTCGGCTAGAGAGACAACGCACTCCTTTATGTTCTCCTGTTTTCTTAGTTGACGTCATGTGGCGATCTAAAGGAACGCACCACTTCTTTTTACTCTCATATTTTTTTTCCTTACTTAGTGAGATTAAAGTATTATTTCTATAAGAATGTGATTAACTGAAATTAGTTTTTTTGTTTCTGTAGATGTTGAGAAGGAAAGTTCTGGTTTTACTTCCTCTAAGTTCGTTCTGTTGATGCCTCTGACGCTTTTGCCGCCTTTGCAGGGAGAAGGAGGAAGCGCCCCTGTGTGGGAGCCCCGAAGTGACCTCTGACCCGCCACTCCTTGCCCAGTCATGAGAGCAGCTGATGACCCCGCCCTCCCAGAGTCCGGTTTTGGGGTCATTAGAATTTGTGGCTCCGTACCTCTTCATCGCAGACTTGGGGTCGCTGCAGCCCATGACAGAGGCCCAGAGCCCGGCCGTGGGGTCACCTCAGGCCACGGGGTCCCTGCAGCCTGTACCGCAAGCCCAGAGTCCGGTGATGGAGTCTCTGCAGCCTGTGACTCAAGCCCAAAGTCCGGTGATAGAATCCCTGCAGCCAGTGGCTCAAGCCCAAAGTCCGGCAACGGTGTCACCACAGGCCATGGGGTTCCTGCATCCCGTGACTCAAGCCCACGGCCCGGCAATGGTGTACTTGCCGCCCATGACCTCTCATGCCCAGAGCCCGGCCATGGGGTCACCTCAAGCTTTGGGGTCCCATCAACTCATGACCTCTCATTCTCAGAGCCCGGACACAGGGTCCCTGCAGCCCATGACTCAAGCCCAGAGCCCGGTGATGGGATCACCACAGGCAATGGGAGCCCTGCAGCCCATGACCTCTCGAGCCAACAGCCCGGCCACAGCATCCCAGCAGCCTACAGCACCACCCATGAATCCGGCCGTGGAGTCCCTGGAGCCTGTGCGTCAAGCCCACAGCCCGGCCGTGGGGTCAGCACAAGCCATGGCTCCCGAGACGCAGGGTTCAGCAGATGAGTCGCCGCGAGGTGCCCCAGACCAGCCGCCTCAACCCTCCACCTCGCACGCCCCAAACCCCTGACGTAGCAACAAAGGGCGGTAACACCAGTGAAGAGTCCCACGCCTCCATCATCCCGGCCACCTTCCCACCACTTCTCGCCTCCTACAATCTCCAGGTCTAGGATTTCCTCCCATTTTTGTCCTGGGAAGCCTCGCCAGTGTGGTGCAGATTCCGTCGGGTACTGCGGGGTGACCAGAGAGAGAGAGAGAGAGAGAGAGAGAGAGAGAGAGAGAGAGAGAGCCGAGGGTACTGTAGGACTTTCAAGCAATGAATATTGAGATCATGTCACAAAAGAGGCAACTGTACAAACTTCAAGAACGTTACAGAGTATTATTGGGAAAGTGAACCTACTTTTTGGGACGAAGGAGAAATGAGGAGTGAGGAAGACAGGGAAAGCGAGGGATGAGGATGAGGAGGACGGAGAGGAACAGAGGAGGCAGTATTGTTTGGGCCTTAGGAGGGCAAGGGGCATGGAGCCACAGGATACCGGGTCATCGCGTTGTCGTTCCAGCAGGTGAGCCGCGTGGAGGAAGTGACGGCCTGCCTCTTTGGCGACCTGTTTTGCCTTCGTACCTGAGCGGGGAGGAGCCAGGCTGGGTAGCGGCGTGTGGCGGGGCGCGAGGCAAAACTGTCCTGATCAGCTGTGTGCGTGTCAGGTTGGATTGGACTATTAGGTGTCTACAGGGTCAAAATGTAAAGGATGCTAAACGTTTGAGATGTAGGTTTACTTCTATAGAGCTGCGAGTGACGCGAGTTGAGTCTTAAGGAAGTTTTGATTTTTTTTTTCCCACGAGCGTGTGTGAAGTGTGTGTGTGGGTCTGTGCGTGTGTGTGTTTTGTGGCCACCCCGAGGAAGCCTTAGAGACCCTGTGGTAGTTAGGAAGGAAAGGACAAGAAGAAATGGAAAGAGATAAGGACAGGAAAGGATGAAAGGATGTTTTTCGGTTTTCAAGGTCAGTGAAGACGATCATCAGGGTGGAAATGCGATGAATTAGTAGTGAAAAAATGATAAATGAAGTGTTTGAAGAGAAAGTGTGGGGAAAAAATGTTGGGAAAACTGTGAAAGGAAGAGAGGGAGTCTGCGTCACACCTGTTGATGGCGCTAATTAACTGAAGAGGTGTGATGAGGGAATGAATATTGTTATTATTATTATTTATTTATTATTATATATTATTATTATTATTATTATTATTATTATTATTATTATTATTATTATTATTATTATTATTATTATTATTACTATCATTGTTACTACTATAACTACAATTTCTGCTACTACTACTATTACTACTACTACTGCTACTACTACTATACACTACTACTACTACTTCTATATACTACTACTACTACTACTGCTACTACTACTACTACTACTATCACTATTGTTTTATATTGTTTATCTATTATTATTATTATTATTATTATTATTATTATTATTATTATTGCTGTCCTCATAATGGTCGTCACAGTAAGAACAGCGTGCAGCGAGCAGTTCGTTCTCTCTCGGGTGGTGTGTGTGCGCGCTTGTGTTCGTGTGTCTCTGCGTGTTGTCACTTTTCTACTGTACATAAAAACATTCCATTCCCCGCTACACGAGACTCGAAGTGTGGTGGAGTCCTTGTCTGTAAAACATCAGGAAACATTTTTTTGTTTTGACTGAATAAAGTCAATAGAGTGTAAAGTTGTTCTGAGTATTGAGAAGAAAAAACCGAACATGATGTAATACAGGACAGCAGCAAAAAGAAAAGTGTTGAAATAGAAATAATATTGAAATAGTGATGGAATAGAAAAAACATAACGTGGATACTTTGACATTGACGTTTGTTGGAGACGTTTGAGTGAGGGAGGTGAGACAGAGTGAAGGAGTGAAGGAAGGAGGATAACACACATACTCACACACGCGTCCTCCTCTCGGTATCCAAGACTCACAACTGGCTACGTATCACTCTAGTCATCGCTAAGTTAAGGCTGGCCGAGGCTCCGCAAAGAAAATGGGAAACCAATGAAAACGTGACTGCAAAAGACAAGTTATGACGTGATCGATAAACAGAACAAGAAATGTGTGAAAATTAAACTGTTCGAAAGAAACAATGAAAAAAATGTGGAAACTTATCCGAACTTCTTATAAAGCATGAAAAATAGAGAAAGAAAACGCATTACCAGAACACATACAGTAGTTACGAAGATAGTAAAGAGATTATAGCTTTGAGATTATTTAAGAAGGAAAATTTATGAAAAAAAAGTTTCGTATAAAGTCAAGGAGCCTGTGGCCGTCGAGAGAGAGAGAGAGAGAGAGAGAGAGAGAGAGAGAGAGAGAGAGAGAGAGAGAGAGAGAGAGAACGCAGGGTCGTGGGTTCACTGGGTTGGCCGTCTATAATGCCTTGGGCCTCGAGTAGAAGGCACACGATTATTATTATTATTATTATTATTATTATTATTATTATTATTATTATTATCTATTAAGCATTCACAATCTTACCTCTGCCTCACGTGCACGGTTTTCTTTATTTCTATACTCAGGTCTATTTTTTTAATTAACTTCCATTGAATATTCAATTTACGAAGTTTTCTTTAGTATTTGGTTTCACTTTCTCCTTCTTTCGGTGCATTTCCCTCTGCCTTCACTAGATGGCAGAATAAGAGGAGGAGGAGGAGGAAGAGGAGGAGGAGGAGGTGGAGGAGGAAGAGGAAGAGGGCAGGTTGCGCACGTTGACCGTCTCCCGTTTTCTTTCTCTATCTTTTTTTTATTGTTTAGATAAAGAGGAGTATTTACGAGTTATTCTCTTCGTGAAATCATACTTGTATCTACTCTTATGATTGTTATTCTCTTCATTCTTCCTTTTTATCTCCCTTTATATTATTTCTACTGTTTTTACTTGTCTTTTTCTTCATCCTCTTTACACTTTTCTTTACGTCTTTATTTTATCGTTGGTGGCAAGTCTGTGAGAGTCCCGAGGCATTAACCATAATCAAAACTTGGTAGGGAGAGGAGGGGGTGTACATAGAGAGAGAGAGAGAGAGAGAGAGAGAGAGAGAGAGAGAGAGAGAGAGAGAGAGAGAGAGAGAGAGAGAGAGAGAGAGAGAGAGAGAGAGAGAGAGAGAGTCACGTTTCCCGACCAACAAAATATCGCTCCTGTACATTTTTCTTTTATTTAAACGCACATTTGATTGAAGTAAATGAGTTAGAGAGAAAGAAAGCAAAAAAAAGCAAGAACGTGTGAGCGAGTGGGAGTGAGAAATACATACAAATTTAGTTTCTTCTTTACTAATAGTATTTAAACTAACTTTACTACTTAAACTTTACAGATCAGGTAACTATTACGTCAAAGAAAGCATTTAGTATACCATTTTTGTACCGCTATCATATACGTACGTACAAAAAATAAAGTGAACCCCTCTTTAAACTAAGAAAAAAACATAAAAGGTATCCGTAATGTACATAATAATAATAATAATAATAATGATAATAATAATAATAATAATAAAAATAATAAAAATAAACAAAACACAAGTGGTTGGAATACTGACACGTTCCCCATACCTCATTACCACCAACTCTCGACCAATCAGAACACGAGAATCAGCCTCCCCTCGCAGCCTCATCAGCCAATAGGAACTCACCAATTGTCTCAGATGAACCAATGAGAATTCAGGAAAGTGTCTCTCCTCCTTTGTTACGGTTTTCAGTAGCCAGTCAGCAGCCTCCCTCGTTTTCTTTGTTGTTTTGTCGTTTAATGAAAAAAATGTAATAGTCTCTTTTTTTTCATTTGAGGTGACAATAATTAGTTAGTGAAATATATTATTGGAGAGTTGATATTGTGTTAGGTTTTGTTATTGTTTTGAGAGAGAGAGAGAGAGAGAGAGAGAGAGAGAGAGAGAGAGAGAGAGAGAGAGAGAGAGAGAGAGAGAGAGAGAGAGAGAGAGAGAGAGAGTAAATACAATGGATACTGTGAGATATATACATTGTTTTAAGTATATAACTTCATAAGTACAGTTTTTTTTTGTGTGTGTTTATTTGTTCGTTTGTAAGTTTGCCAGAGAGAAGATTACTTTTTGAAGGTTGGTGAGGCTGTGAAGGAGACTGATAAAGAGGAGGAGGAGGAAAGGAGAGGAAAAGAAGGAGCAGGGAGGAGGGAGGAAGAAAAAAAAAAAAGAATACAGGAGAAGGCAAAGGTTATCTAACACTACAAAAAAAAAAAAAAGAATTGGTCCCGTCCTTAGGTCAGTGGTAAGGGGGAGACTGCACAAATACCTGCTTCTTCTATTCGTGTAAAAACAAACAAACAAACATTAAAAACACTCGCAACACACACACACACACACACACACACACACACACACACGCATCCACATTCCAATCATCCTTTCCCAGTGAACAAGTCTGAACACGTCTAAACAGGAGGAACCAAGAACCACGCTTTATACACACACAAACATACATACAAACATATTCAAGTCAGCCTTCCCAATGAACAAGTTTGAACACGTTTGAACGGGAGGAACCAAACAACTGTTATTTACACACATACACCACAACAAGTACATACATAAATATAAACGAATGAACTATATTTGACCTTTTTAGCAGTGATAAGCTCAGAGACATTACCTCATTCCACTTTGTATACGGTGTGTCGTGCGTGCAGGCGGTCGTTTTAAGGGAGCTCGCCCAACACCGGAACCTCTTTTTTGGTTTTACTTCATCCCAGTCTTGACCGTTCCTGTAAATATTGATAATTAAACTGTGATTCTGAAGCCCTCGTGTCTCTCTCACCCTCATAATCTTCCCTATGTTTATTTACAGCAAGGGAGGCAGTTTAGGAGTAAAACCAAACACAATCACAGCAAAAAATAGCTCTTCTGATCTTCATTTTGTTATTTACGGAGAGTTACGGAACACGTGATAGTTGGTTGTGTTGTTCCATTGTCGTCAGAAAGGTGTAGCAACGTAGGTATAATAACCCGTGTTGTTTTGAAGTTTTTTTTGTGCATAACCTCCTCTTGCAGGTACACCGACGAACTCTACCTGTGGAAAATATTAATTCTACACAAGAGGAAAGTAAAAAAAAAAGAAAACATTAAACATTTAAATCCTTCAAATTTCCTTTCTTACCGGTAAACAGAGAAATGAGCTGCACCTGTGAAAAAGATTAATTGCAATCAAGAAGGTAAAGTTGAGAAGAAAACTAATTATTACAATGATCTTATATCCCTCAACTTTCCCTTTTTACAGGTAAGAAGACAAACTCCACTAGTGAAAAATATTAATAATTAGGAAAGAGAAGCAAAAAAGGAAACATTAAACTGATCCTATGTCCTTTAACCCTCCTTTCCTGCAGCTAGACAGACAGACAAACTCCACCTAGGAAAAGATAATCTCCAATCAAAAATAAAAATAAAAATACACATTCTTCTACTGCCCGCTTTGATCCTTAATCCTCACTGGTCTCTTTAAAAGCATCACCAATCCACATTCTAACAGGTAATTAATTAGACCAGTATTCGAACTCCACGCACCTGTATAGTCTCAAAGGTAAGCAACTCAGGTGAGTGAGTAAATATTTGAATGAGTCCGTGAGTAAAATGAATGCAAGGAATAGAAGGAGAGCCGCGTATGTCATCGGTGTTCTGTTCATTGTGGTGGTGAGTTCGTGAATAAAGTAAGTCCCCTCATGAAACAATAGGGTTCGATACTGCTTCGTTTCGGTGCATGATAGGTGGAGGTGGTGGTGGTGGTGGTGAAGGTGGCAATATTATACAAGACTCGACATCATCCGTTCAGGTAAGTGTGTGTGTGTGTGTGTGTGTGTGTGTGTGTCCTTGAAGGTTCGTTTGCTTTGTATCGGGTTTGAGGGCGCGACTAGAGGAGAAGGAGGAAGGGGAAGAAAAAAGAGGAAGAGAAGGAGGAGGAGGAAAAGGTGGATAAGTAAGGAAAGGCAAAAAAGTAAAATGCAATAGATGAAGCAAAGAGTATTTTCGGAAAAAAGAAAAAAATTATGTTGCTTAGTTTTTATCAGAAAGGAGAGAGAGAGAGAGAGAGAGAGAGAGAGAGAGAGAGAGAGAGAGAGAGAGAGAGAGAGAGAGAGAGAGAGAGAGAGAGAGAGAGAGAGAGAGAGAGAGAGAGAGAGCATACATTATAATTTTACATTTACACCATTTTCATTTTCTCCCTTTATGAAGTTTTCTTTATTATTTTGGTTCTATATCTTTTTTTTCTTTTTTTTTTACTTTTTCGTTGATGCTTACTCTCTCATCCTTCTTACAGTCATACCAACCCCTCCATTATCTCTCTCTCTCTCTCTCTCTCTCTCTCTCTCTCTCTCTCTCTCTCTCTCTCTCTCTCTCTCTCGGTCTGCGAATTCACTAACACTCACATTTCTATTCTCATTTATCTTCCATCCTTTGTCCTCCAGCCCTCACACCTCCTCCTCCTCCTCCTCCTCCTCTTCCTCTTCCTCCTCCTCTTCCTCCTCCTCCTCCTCCTCCTGGACGTGCGTGAGATTTGCTTGGTGATCAGAAAAGAGCAACACTTCATTAAAATCTCATCCATCTCTCACCAATGGAGGGGTTGTACTCTCTCTCTCTCTCTCTCTCTCTCTCTCTCTCTGACTGTGTGTGTGTGTGTGTGTGTGTGTGTGTGTGTGTGTGTGTTCTGATAGGCTATACAAGTTCTTTTAAATAGTAATCAAAGTTTCTTATCATAATTTGTAACGTTCTCAATCTCAGTAATTTCCTGACAACTTTTTTTCTTCTTATTTACCATCCATTTTTTCACCCTACTTCATTTCATTCAATCCGGCAGCCTTTATTTCTACACCATTTTCATTCTTTTCCTCTATTTTTCTTATTCATTTTCCATATTTTCCGGCAACGGCCATCCCTTCATTTTCTTCCTTCTCCGCTCTTTCTTCCCAATTCTCTTTCTCCTCCTCCTCCTCCTTCTCTTATAACCTAAACTACCACCTCCATGTTCATTTCCTCCTATCCCTTCAATTCCCTCTCTCTGACCTCAAATAAAGCAACCCAATACTTATACCGCATCTGGGGACATAAATCATAAACATTATACCAAGTGGACAGAATGACGCGACGACGTGAGGGAAGAACAGGATTTGGCAGGATGAGAGGCGTGGACGGGAAGGGGGTGGGTGAAGGAGGGGGTGATGAAAGGGGAGAAGGGAGGGGGTAGGATGGAGAGGGGTGAAGAAACGGGGAAGAAGGAGGAGAAGGGAAGGGAAAGGAAGGAGAGGGGTAGAGGAGGAGGGGAGAAGCTTGGTATAGGGGTGAAAGGAGAGGATGGAAAGGGGGGTAGATACTTGGGGTAGATTCCAATCCCACATAACACCTAAGTATATAGTGGGAAATGGGTGTCTTATTGCCTTTGTTATGGTTGTTAGATGGATTTTAGACGTTACTGGGTTAGGTTAGATGTGTTTTGATTTTGTTTTGTTATAGTGTGATTTATTAATGGTCGTCAAGGCGTGTTTTAGGTTAACTAGGCTATAGTCCGTGGGCCACCCTGGAATATCTTACACTTTCGTCGGGCATCATTCCGCAGCGCTCGTTTTCTTCAGGATATAATAGGTTTTATTACATAGAAGCTAGTTTCGAGGAGCTTAACTAGTTTTACTTGCACGTTTACGAAATAATAGCATATTAAAATCTATTTTTTTATATGAATAGGATAGTTTTCCACAAAAACTTGTGGTATTCTCTAATGCTTAAAAGCGCCAAAGAAAATGTACTTTTATGGCTGACTAAATTAAATTCAATATTTTTTTTTTTTTAATGCTTTAATGAATATTGAATTGAATAAAAAAGCACAAATAAAGTATGTCAAATATATGTAGTTTTATTTATACAAAAAAATATTTACGTACCTATTCTAATAAGGTTTTAATATTAACTGTAAACAAACGCCTTGCCTGTTCGTTCTGATGAATATTTCGACTCACGGGACAATTCTCGTTTTTTAAGAAGACAGAAGACCGTAATGTTAGTAAATATAATCCATATAATTTTGAAATGGCCTTGCGACTTTGGGAATTTGTTAGAACAAATTACTTGTTTTTTTTTTACATTTTTTTTACAGTACCCCCACCCTCACAAAAATAAAAGAAAAAACAAGTTTCGTCTAATATGTCACATTGAATTTTTCACTTTAGGTTGCAGCAATGTTCTCAACACTTTATCAACACTTTATAACCAAAATTATTTTACATTACATACACATTTTGAAATTCATACATCGGCTTCTTGGTATGGTATAAATAAAGTATTCCACACGTTAAGTGATAGAAAAGCAACTCTACACTTTTTCATCTATGGCAATTTGTGTTTAACGCCTTCGTTTTAATGTTACAGGATGCTTAAATACGAAAATTGATCCAGCCTTTGGTCCTGATCTGAAAATAAAGGTAGAGACATCAGGATGGTTGCAAATTACTAAAATACAAGACAAACAATTTATATTCAGACAACATTGGGCTAATGTTAACTATTTGACCTATAAAACAGTCAGTTTTGCATGCTGTCATTAAAATAGCATTTGCATCGTTTTTGTGCTTAAACAAGTTTTACAGCCTAATATGTTGCCATTAGTCAAAGACTGTATTAATGTTATTTGTTTGTCTTGTAAAGTAGAGTAATTTAACCATCGAAGTCCCTACCATGATATTCAGATTAGAACAATGACTGATTCCAATGAATTTTCTTATTTAAACATCCTGTAATTAACTGAATCCAACTTTGTTCCTGATCTGAATATCATGGTAGAGACTTCAGGATGGTTGCAAATTACTCTACTTTAAAATACAAACAAATTACATTAAGACAGTCTTTGTCTAATGGCAACTGTTTAGGCTGTACAACTTGTTTAAGCAAAAATACGATGCAAATGGTATTTTCATGACAGCATGCATAACTATGACTGTTTTTATAGGTCAAATAGTTAACATTAGCCCAATGTTGTCTGAATATAAATTGTTTGGCTTGTATTTTAGAGTAATTTGCAACCATCCTGATGTCTCTACCGTTATTTTCAGATCAGGACCAAAGGCTGGAAATTGATCAATTTTCGTATTTAAACATCCTGTAACTTTAAAACGAAGGCGTTAAACACAAATTGCCATAGATGAAAAAGTGTTTAGAGTTGCTTTTCCTATCACTTAACGTGTGGGGAATACTATTTTATACATACCAAGAAGCCGATGTATGAATTTTCACTGTATGTTAATGTGCAAGTATTTTACGGATAAAGTGTTGAGAACATTGCTGCAACCTATTACAAGTGAAAAATTTCAATGCGGACATATGCCCGACGAAACTTGTTTTCTAGAGCTATTTTGTGAGGGTGGCCCACGGACTACTAGTTTTGTGAATGGCTGTCTTTTTGTCTTCATTACGGGTTTATTAGCGTGGTTTCAGGTGCCAGTAGGTTAAATTATATGTGTTTTGATCTTGTTTTGCTATAGTGTGTTTTATAAATGGTTAGCAAGGCGTGTTTTAGGTATGATTAGGCTAGTTTTGTGAATGGCTGTGTTTTTTGCCATTATTAGAGGTTTATTAGCGTGGTTTCAGGTGTCAGTAGGCTAAATTAGATGTGTTTTGATTTTGTTTTGCTATGGGGTGTTGTATTACTCGTAGTGGTTGAGTAGATATTTTTAGGTATGACTAGGCTAGATTTGTGAATGGCCATCTTTTTTGCCATTATTACGGGTCTATTAACTTTATTTCAGGTGTCAGTAGGTTAAATTAGATGTGTTTTGGTCTTGTTTTGCTAATGGGTGTTGTAATACTCGTAGTTAGACGTGTTTTAGGGGGGACTAGGCTAAATTAGTTAAGGGCTACTTTTTCCCTTTTTTACGGGTTTATTTAGCTTGTTCTTGGCGTCAGTAACCTAGATTAGATGTGCTTTTATATATATTTCAACTTTGATGTGCTGTATAAGGGGCTATCCGTATGGTATTTTGTATATTCCTGGCCAAGGGAGGAAAGTGGTGCACCCTCACTGGAGGTTGGCAAAACTTCAGGAGGCAGAGGCAACTCGTAAACTATTCAATAAATTATATAATCGTTAAATACTCCCAACTAACAAAGATCAATCACGCTCCATAACCTCACATGTACGTCGGTAAATATATGCTTCAAGATCTATATGTTAACAAGTCCGGTAAAGCATTTATAAGCGAGTACTGAGGCGATAATGAATAGTTCCTACACTGGTCACCACCTGGCCCGGGGCGCTGGAGTCATTCACGCGGGAGCCATGGAGGGTCAAGGACGCGATGGTAATGCTCCCTTCGCCTAGTATTTTTTTTAAGTGTTAAGTGACGCGATTTTACCTTCAAGACCCATACCAAAATCTTTTAAAGTGATGTAAGTGTAATATAATGTCCTAAGTGAATAAGTAATGACGTAAGCATAATTAGGTAGTTTGAATATTGGGTTGGTTATATAAAGTATTTCTCGAATCTATAATAATAATGTAATATAATGTACTGTGTAATACAATGCAATGTGGTTATATAGGTACAATGACGTAAGCATAATTAGTTTGACTCTTTGGTTGTAGTTTAGTTTCAGGTATTTCTAGGCTTTCATGTTTTACGAGTAGACACATCACATTTAATTAAGTTACAGGGAGGATTTTAAAGGCATAGCGTGTGGTTGTAAGTGTGTATATGTGAAATAAGGAAACTAGCGAAGTAACGACTGTCGATGTGTACGGAGTGATACGGACATTTAAACGAGGTAACGGATGTTTAAACGAGGTTTTTAAATGGAGGGATGAGGGCATTTATGGATTTCGGGCTGAGGAAAATTCAAATTAAGTTACTGGAAGTATTTTAGAAGCTTAGCGTGTAGTTTTAAGTGTATGTGTAGATGGGGTGATGAAACTAGCGAGATACCTTGTGTCGGCGGGTGGGGTGGGGGAGAGGGAGGTGATGGCTATTTAAATATGGCTGACTTGCGGTTCCCTCCTTGCCATGACTATAGGTTTAATGGCGCTTATGGCTTCAAGACGCTCTTCATCGTACCTCAAAAGCATATCTATTTCGGTTTTATTGCTTTCCATCCCTGGCTGAAGGCGGATATGTCGTAAGCACTTAAAGGACAGTCGGAAGGGCAGGGGAGTGATGGGGGCGGAGTGATATAGGTCCTGTGGTTGCTTCCTTGCCATGTCTAAACCCTTAAAAAACGCCTCTGCCTTCAACATGATAATCTGCGTACCTTATAAGCTTATCAAGTATGGTGTTACTGCCTTTCATACGTCGAGTCGGGTATATTCGAAGCATCGGACGTCAGCGCCTGAAGCACCTGGTTAGTCTATCGCCACCTCAGGCCTGCCAACCGTTCGCTGCCCCACCTGCCCGCCGCCACGCGAAGTAGTGCCGCGTTTATCCTACTGTTATTTTAATTATGACGATAAGCGAAGAGTAGGTAATGCTATGGGTTGGTATGCGTCTAGGTTAAGATAAACCCTTGAATATACCGATTGTTTGCAGGGTGTAGTTTTAGGTTGTATAGCGTGCCACCTCAAAACTCATCGACGAGCATAATTGGTACTCAACGTCAATCTGGTGCTTCGGATGATTATTGATTAGCTGCTAAGAAAGGGGACTGCGTGGAGATTTGCTCAGATGAATGCCCGGGGATGACGTCGTAGGGTGTGAGAGGCGACGCTCCCCCCTAGAAAAAAAAAAAAAAACTCCACCGTACGCCTTGATTAATAACTGATGAATGATTATGTTTTCAGGTTTAGTTTTCACATAAAAAAAAATAGCTCGTCACTAATTTTCATTGCGTGTGACTGTTCACCATTATTATTATTATCATTATTATTATCATTATTATTATTATTATTATTATTATTATTATTATTATTATTATTATTATTATATTGGTTAGGTTATCAGTCTTACAATCTGTCACCAAACTCAATGCCTGGATACATTAAAGTTTCACCCTAACACCAGCGTGATGGGATTGTGGGGAGAAGCATTGTGAGTCCGCTTTGAGCCTCCCAGGGGGTGAAGCCTACTACCTGTGCGGATCAAATACTGGCTGCGTTATCATCATCATCATCTTATTTTTCATTTACTAGTATAAAATGTCGTGCCTCGTAATCCTATAGTATCCCTTACAACATGTCTTTCTCAACACCTACGGCAGAAAACGTACTTCCCCGAATCTTTTATGGGAAGCTTAACTAAACCGACTTAATCGAACCTTTCGTTAAGGCTGAATATAGCTGGAGGTTTCTGGTTTAAGGATGACTGTCTAGTGAGCACTGAACACAGCCTGCTCATCTTTCTCATGTATAGTTGAAACAGTACAGCCAATCCCGTCATCATTCCATCAGTTTTCCCTCGCTTCTCACACTTCATAATTTCACTGTTAAATCTCTCCGCTGCTGCTACACAATCCCTTAGCATAAACAAACAGCATGTACTAGGGAGTTTGAACACATATCCTCCGAGACATCACATCAGTAATTAGATAACATATTTTAGCATAAGGATGATTTTTTTTGTGTGTAAACGACCCAATATGTTGACCTAATATTACTTATACTTATATTAATGTACATTGTCGTAAAAAAAAATATTATTGCTTCCTTTTTTTGTGCCCTTGAGCTGTCTCCTTTGTTGTAAAAAAAAAAAAAAAAAAAAAAAACTAACCCGTGTTCTTGTTCCTTCCTATACATCTTGGTTCATAATCACCTACTTCTCCATTACTTGGTCGTAGGTTCTCCCTAGGTCTATTAATACCCTTTGAAGTCCCCGGTGTTTTCCTTTATCTCAGCGCAAACACTGCATCTGTCACCTCCTTAGTCACCGCCTACCTGGTACAGAATCAAATTGTTCTGCTATGGATATTTCTTCTCTAATCCTTATGTCCATTATCTTTTTCCCATATCTTCATGAGTGGGGTATTAGTTTCGTTACCCTATAATTGGCGTAGTTCCGTATATCACCCTTCTTCTTATAGACGAACACGTAACACTTTCATTTTTATATAGTTTTTTTTCCTTTTTGTAAATTTCCTTCATCCTCCCTCCAGCATGCAAATTCCGTGGCTTCCCAGACATCCTCACACTTCCACAGGTATCTCATCAGGTTCCTCCGCCTTATCACTCCTTTTCCGCAATGCCTATTTTACCTTCTGTGCTAATATCCTCCTTCCTTCACATCAATAATTAGATAACAAATATTTTAGCATAAGGCTCTGGAATCTGTCCCCAAAGACTACACTCGGATTTTCTTCATTTAGATGGTTTTCATAATAGCCTTTCCACCTCTCCATGATATTATCTCGGTCGCTTAAGAGCACCTCATTCCCATTCCAAACTTGCTTCCTTTGAGAGGATCCCTTGGTTGCCTCATTTCAGACCTTGGAAATTCTGCGGATCTTACTCTCTACTTTTCAACTTGGGTGTTTATCATCTTATCCCCGACTTTTGCAATTATACATTTTTTCTCCACTTCTCAACTTTGGTTATTTCCAACTATATAATACACTTTAATGCAGTGTCTGTGCCTTCGCTCCTAGTGGTACTTCTTTGCTTTATAGAGCACGTGAAGTTCTTATTTTGCAACCATCATTAATCATTTTTAACTTCCAACAGTGGAAAAAAGAACTGAACAAGTGAGGTTGTGTACGCGGGCAGACTGTGAGGCGGGGAAGGACATGAGGAGCGGAAGTGAGGCTAAGTGCCACACCTTCCCCACCACCAGCACCAGCATCACCACCAGGGGCCAAGGTAGAGTGACGCTTTCTTTGTGCAAATAATTGGGAAGGAATTTTGGTAGTAGTAGAAGTTTTGCATGACCTTTTGCATCGGTACCTGAAAGTGACAGCCGTTTTCAGCGTCACACATTTTATCGCAGTTTACCCCTAATTGCGGTGCTTGCTGTGTTGAGGGTAACTATTACTCTGCGGGAAAAAAAGGGGAAAACACGTAATACCAGTTTTCCTTTTTACTAGAACGACCGTAAAAAAGCTCGATGCAATTCCCCAACGTGACGGTAATGCTGAAATTTTTACCGCCGCAGATGTACGATGCGTTGTACTTTTAATATGCACTTTAAATATAATGAGGAATAAAGGAAATTGCAATAGTATAAATAATAATAGGAATAATAATAGTAATAGTAATAATAGCTTAACGTGATTCTTTAGTATGAAAAATGTTGGCCGTATTCATCATAGTAGTAATTTCAAATCAACGATAGGATAGAAAAAGCTAATTTGAGAAGACTCCTTTCGAATTAATGCTCTCTCTCTCTCTCTCTTTTTCGTAATAATAGGAAGCTCAGAATAACCTTGGCGATTAAAGGCCCCCGATGGACTAATTTGGCGACTGTAACGGAATTCCTTTTAGTTTGGGCCACGAGAGAGAGAGAGAGAGAGAGAGAGAGAGAGAGAGAGAGAGAGAGAGAGAGAGAGAGAGAGAGAGAGAGAGAGAGAGAGAGAGAGAGAGAGAGAGAGGAATGGTGTGGAGTGGTCTTGAATTTGGGTTAAGGAATGAGTATGTTATGGAAAGGATTGGAGAAGAAGAAGGATGCAAGGATGTGAAGTAGGAGAGAGAGAGAGAGAGAGAGAGAGAGAGAGAGAGAGAGAGAGAGAGAGAGAGAGAGAGAGAGAGAGAGAGAGAGAGAGAGAGAGAGAGAGAGAGAGAAACGTTAATAAGTGTTGTGATCGTTTTTAGTTGCAGAACTCATTCTTTTTTTTTCTTTTTTTTTAATCAAGGGTACCCTCCTCCCCTCCCCCTCCTCTCCCACACACACACACACACACACACTCACCTGCCTAGCTCACCTGTAAGCCCCTGAAGATGCTCATTTATGCACCTGTGGACTCGGAAGACGAATTAACGCGGAAATATCTTTATAAATTACGCTCTGGAGCAATGTTTTGAAGCTCCTCGCAAGATTGATGAGCGTGTGTGTGGGCGGCGGACTTGATGTTATGAATTATAGCAAGCAGGTAAGCAGGAAAAAAAGGTTATTAATTAGTTCGTTTCCCAGGTAAATATTGCTGCCGCGCGCGTGTGTGTGTGTGTGTGTGTGTGTGTGTGTGTGTGTGTGTGTGTGTGTGTGTGTGTGTGTGTTTATTGTCGTATAATTGAAAGTGTGTGTGCGTGCGTGTGACTGTAAGCCCTGCAGACACATACCCGGAAATGGAAAAGGAATATTGTCACCTTTTTATTATAAGTTAGAGCGTCGTGTTCAATGTATTTAATTAGTGAGGGCAACGCGTTACTACTGTTGTTATTATTATTATTATTATTATTATTATTAGTATTAGTTTATCATCATTAGAATCTACCACTTCTACTACTTACACTGCCACTAACTACTGCTACTTCTACTTCTGCTACCACTATTGTTACTACTACTACTACTACTACTACTACGGGCCTCCATCTATAAGAGTTGCGTTGTGAGCGGTATTTTCTCTCATATCCTTTCTACTACTACTACTACTACTACTATTACTACTACTACTACTAATACTACTAATACTAATACTAATACTAATACTACCACTACCACTACTACTACTATTAAAACTACTATTTCCACTGAGACAAAATAATTAAAGGGAACAGATTAATTTACTCGGAGAACAAAGACACGAGGAAGGAAAAAACAGAGCAGAGAACAGCAGTAACACACAACACTGCATAATATCTACGCCTCCTACTCACTCCCCCCTTTTTTATTACTATTGTATATATATTCTGGATTCCTGTTGCAGCATCATTTTTTAATTCTGAAACATGGCTCGACACCGCTCCATGCAGCTGACCTCGGTTGAGTACGGGTAGGAATGGAGTGGAGTGGAATGGAGTGGAAAGAGGGAGAGTGGAAATGAATGGGTGACTGGGAGGAGGATGGGAGTAGACTTCCATGGTGTAGGATCGGTGGAGTAAGAGTGAGTGGGGTTAAATGGAATAGGAAGAGGTTGAGTAGAAACGGATGGAAAAAGGAGAGGAGTAGGGTTTGAAGGAGTAAGGATGGAGTGAGAAGGAGAGTAGAAAAGAATGGGAGCAGGGAGTATGACGTAGGGTGAGGAGAAAGTGGAGTTGCATGGAACTGGAAGAGGTGAAGTAGAAATGGATTGAAAAAGAGAAGGAGCAGTGTTGGATGGAGTAAGGTGAGCGGAGTAAGAACAGGAGTGAGTGTAGCTGAATGGAGTTGCAAGAGACGGAGTAGGAGAGGAACAGAGTTGATTAGAGTTGAGGGAGATAAGCTTTGTGGAGTGGAGTAGAATAAAATGGATGGAGTGGAAGAGGACTGAGACAGGATGAGGAGTAGGATATGAGAGTGGAGTGGAATGATGTGGAGTGAACTTGAATTTGGATAAGGTATGAGTGGACTGGATAGAAGAGGAGAAAAGGAGGAGGATGAAAGGATGTGGAATAGGATAAAGAGAAGGATAAAAAAAAAAAACTAGGTGGATGAAGGCTAAACGAGAGAGAGAGAGAGAGAGAGAGAGAGAGAGAGAGAGAGAGAGAGAGAGAGAGAGAGAGAGAGAGAGAGAGAGAGAGAGAGAGAGAGAGAGAGAGAGAGAGCAACAGGTGACATCAGCAGCAGACTAGAGAGTGGGAAGCGAGCCGGGAAATCGGGTCATAAGAGGTGAAGGGGAAACGCGAGGGGAGGAGGAAGGGAAAGGGAATAAAAGAGGGGAAAATGGGGACGGGAAAAGCATGACCTAATAGGGAGTTAATAGGCTGAGGGGAAGAATGATCACGCAGTCAAGGGAAACGAATGAGAATACAAAAAATAGGGTATGATAAACGTATGGTACAAAACTGAGGGAAAAAGTGAGAGAGGAATAAAATGACCAAATAGGGAGTTAACAAGGGGAAGGAAAAAAAGGATAATGATACAAAGATAGTGAAAGAAATAGCATATAAATAGGAAATAGTACACTTAAGGAATACACTGAGGGGAAGAAAGGGAGATCATATGTGTAAAAAGATCATATTCCGGGAAAAAATGAGAGAAGAATGAGAAAAAAGCGGAAAAAAAGAAAACAGTGGAAAAAAAAGACAGAGGATTAAAGAGAGAAAACAATGCAAAAATGTAAATAGGGAAAGTGATAATGAAGGCGGATATTGCGTAGAGAAAGAGAGAAAGAAAAATGAGGAGAGAAACACAAGGAAAATAATGAGGATAGAGATACAAGAGTGGAAAATAAATACCAGAAGGAAAGAAATAGCCACTGAGGAAAATACGATCTTCCCCTTAAGTCTCGGACCAGTAATGCATTAAAGCATTTTTCCACGTTACTTATGGGTTAAATTTCTCTCTACCTTCTCCTCCTCCTTTTCCTCCTCCTCCTCTTCCTCCTCCTCCTCCTTACTACTCCTCCCCTTCCATCTGCATCTCCCCTCCCCCCTCCTTCCTCTTCTCCTTCTCCCCTCCCTACTCGTTCTCCTCGTTCTCTTTCTCCTCCTCCTCCTCCTCCTCCTCCTCCTCACATGCATTCCACTCCACCAAAGATGCATAGGACATTTTGGAAACGAAAAAAAAGAGGAAAATAGAGGAAAAAAGTAAGAAGAGGAAGAGGAAGAGTACTTTGCTTTAGAGTTAGATTGGTTCCTCTTGCGCCGTTTAAGAATGCCTAGAGAAAAAATACATTATTGCGAAAAGGGAATAGTAATCGTTTAAAGTAGTTTGTTCCAGAGAGAGAGAGAGAGAGAGAGAGAGAGAGAGAGAGAGAGAGAGAGAGAGAGAGAGAGAGAGAGAGAGAGAGAGAGAGAGAGAGAGAGAGAGAGAGAGAGAGAGAGAGAGAGAGAGAGAGAGAGAGAGAGAGAGAGAGAGAGAATATGTGCATGTCACTGTATTTTTTATGGCTGCATTAGTATTTATTTAAGTTTGTGTATGCGAAAATGTAGAAATGAATAAAAGGTTAGAGAAGAAATAGGGAGAAGGGAAAGAAAGACGATAGGAAGGAAGAGTCAGGGAGAGCGATGGAAGGAATGAATGAAGGCAGGAATAAGCAAAGTAAGGATGAGTGAAACGGAGAAGGGATGGAAGAATGAAGAAAGGAAGGAAGGAAGGATGCAGCGAGGGAAAGGAAGGAAGATATAAGGGGAAAGAAGGAAGATAGGTGAAAGATGAAATAAATGAATGGAAGAAGGGAATAATTAAAGGGAAGGAAAGAAGAAATAAGGGGAAAGGATAGAAGGATGGAATAGAGTTCGGAGTTGCCTGTATCTCAATGCTTCGTCCTTCCGTCTCGTCCCAGCTTCCCACATCCGCCCCTTATAATTGCCTCTTGTTAATTGTGTGTTTGTTAACTATTGTAATCGCCCAGGTGAGGTGAAGTCAGGTAAGAGGGGAGGACAAGTTAATGAGTAGAGGGACAGGTGACTAGGTGAAGAGAGAGAGAGAGAGAGAGAGAGAGAGAGAGAGAGAGAGACGCAGCAGGTGTACCATTCTTGTGCAGGTAATGTGTATGTAGATGAGGTATTTCTCTCTCTCTCTCTCTCTCTCTCCTGTTTCGTTATGTAAATGAGCTAAACGAGAAATTTAAGTAATGTTCATCCTTTAATTTATCCAAGGCACAGTGGCTGGCCAGGTGTGGATCAGGGTCTCTCTCTCTCTCTCTCTCTCTTCGATGGTATATTTTTTCTTTTTTTTCTGATAAGGTTTTTGTTATTATTTTTCCATTCTATATCCTTGTCTTCCTTTTCTTCTAATGTTTGCTTTATTTTGTTTAGTTTTATTTCTCCTTTTACTTTTGTACTTATTCGTATCCCTGCAGCGCCATCTATGTACCTACACCACTTTTTTTTCTTATCTTCTTCATTCCTTCTTTTTCGTTTCCTCATCAGACATTAACTGGATTACTCTTATCTTCCTTTTATGTACTCTGCCTTCTATTTCTTTAAACTTTATTATGTTCCGCCTTTATTCCTCTCTACAGTATCATTCTCCTTACCTTTCCTGACCCCGTTGCTACTCTCTATATATCATTGGTTTTCTTTTCTCTTTCGCTAAGTATTATTCTCTTTCCCTCTTTTGATAGTGTGGTTATTCCCTCTCTGTAACTTCTATTTTTCTTTTGTCCTTTGCGTACCTGTTATCTTCTTTTACCTTTGATGATGTGGTTATTCCCTCTAGAGCTTCAAATATGTCTTCTTCGCTGCAGTTTTATTCTCCTCACCTTCCCTGACTCTGCGGTACTTACGGCCGTAGTATTAATCTTCCCCATTCCCTTTCCGTCCCCATCCTCATATGCGGGTCTGGGGTATGTGTAAACCGCCCCATCCCCTCCCCGTCCCCGGCGGGCCAGACAAGACCAGCCCGCAGGTCATAATAATGTTGGCAGCACTTTCAAACCAATAATTACAGAAAACGAAATAAATAATGCATTTTTCACACACCATTGTATTCATATACATTATATATCATAAAACAAAACAATAGCGTTGTTGATCTACATGTAAATAACAGGTAACGATGGTAAGTTAAATTATGAGACAGGTTGGTATCCATGACTCGTCACAGTTTGGCCAGCCACACCGGGGTTGCCAGGTCGTGTCATTGGTGGCATTTTTGTCTTAAATCGAGGTGGTCACCAAGAAATGCTATTTTTTATGGTATATGTTAAGTATTACTATAATAATGCCATATTTAGTCATCTATCTGCCGTCTTTTGCCATTTTTGGGGCAATTATAAAGAAATCTTCAGGAATAGCTGTATGTTTAAAATCAAATGGAGTCTTTACAAACTAAAAGAAATATATTAACTTCAGCAAAGTTTGCGATACAATATCAGTCATAGAAATATTATGATACTTTTCAATATATTTTCTTCTATAATAACAAATAGAACACTATTTATTCATGAAATATACGAAGGGGAACCTAAAGATGTCCTGCCTCGCACCCCGCGGAGTCAACACTTTTTCGACCCCATCCGCTCTCTCTCCAGGTAGTGTTAATCAACCCCAACCCCCCGGGGACGCTTAATACTGCGGGTCACAGCCAAGGAAAAGGGATGGGATGGGAACGGGAATGGGGGAGATTAATATTACGGCCGTTACTCTCTCTTCCTTATTATCTTGTGCTTCCGTGTTACTAACCATTTCCTTTTTACTCTTTTACTAGCCCTTTTGCTTCCTCTTTTCTTAGTACTCTCCTAACAATCCATCCTTTTCTCAATATTCCTTGTACTTACTGTGGGTGACGCTAGTTCGGGATATCGGCACCTCTAATTCGGTAGCGGGCAATGTTAATCCTGTGGTGTCAACAATTTTTCCATCGTTGCCTCTCTGCCTCTTAGTCTCAGCGTCCCTAAGACCAGTTCATGCCGTCCTTTATCGCGCCCGCAAGTACACGCTCGTTCTTTGTTACTTTCCATAGAATATACGGACTTTAGTTTATTCAGCGCTTGTCTTTCCCATCATTACAAGTGCTGACAACTCCCTGAACAACACTTTCCTGTCTTCTCTTCTGCTTCCCATTTTCTTTCTACTCCTGTACCTACTTTAGTGTAATTTTGTCTCTTCACTTATCCACACGCTGGTATCGAGCATGTGCTTTTAAACGGGAGGTCGTGCAAGGTAGAGTAAATATATCATGAGAGGAGGTCTATCTAAGGGGCATTTATTTAATTAATGGACACACACACACACACACACACACACACACACACACACACACACACACACACACACACACACATGATGAAAGAGAGAGAGAGAGAGAGAGAGAGAGAGAGAGAGAGAGAGAGAGAGAGAGAGAGAGAGAGAGAGAGAGAGAGAGAGAGAGAGAGAGAGAGAGAGAGAGAGAGAGAGAGAGAGAGAGAGAGAGAGAGAGAGAGAGAGAGAGAGAGAGAGAGAGAGAGAGAGATTCCTATCATACATCACGCCTGTCTGGTAAAGATAAGTTCATGGAAAGATTGAAGGAGAGAGAGAGAGAGAGAGAGAGAGAGAGAGAGAGAGAGAGAGAGAGAGAGAGAGAGAGAGAGAGAGAGAGAGAGAGAGAGAGAGAGAGAGAGAGAGAGAGAGAGAGAGAGAGAGAGAGAGAGAGATTGATAAGAGGGGTGAGGGAAGGAGGGAGGAGAGGAAATAACAGATAAAGAAAGTGGGAAGGAGTTGAAGGAAATGATGGAGGGAAAATCAGGTGAAATGAAAAATGGGAGTAAGGAATGAAAGAGAAAAGAGGGAGGAGTGGGATGAATAAGTAGAGATAAAGAAAAAGGGAGAAAGGGAAACATATGGTGAGTCAGTGAAGGGAATGAAGAGGAAGGAGAGAGGTAAGAGGAGTGAGGAGATGCGAATATGTTTGATTAAAGAGTAAACGGAAAGGAAGATAGAAAGGGAAAGTAAGGCGGAAAGAACAGGGTGAGTAAGGAAGAATGCAAAGAGGAAAGGAAAAAGGTAGGGAGAAGTTGAAGGAAGGTGGAGGGAGGAGTTAAGGGGAGAAAGGAACGTAGGAAAGGAGAGACTGAAGGTAGGGAGGGAAGGAAGAAGGTAAGGAGATGTAAGAAGTGTTAGAAAGGAGGTAAAGGGAGAGGGGGGAAGGAGGTTAGAGCGTTAAGGTAGGAAGGGAAGAAAGAAGACAAAAAGAGGGCGAGGGAAGGAAGGAAAGAAGAGGTAGAGGGAACGAGGTTAGGAGGAGGTGAAGAGGAGAAAGAGGGAAGGAGGGGTCGAGTGTAGGAAGAGAAGGAAGAATTCAAGGAGACGGAGGAGAGTGATAAAAGGAGGAGAGAGAAGAGAGATTAGGAGGAGGTGAAGGGAAATAGGAGGTAAGGAGGGGTCAAGGGTAGGAAAGAAAGGAAAACTTCAAGGAGGAGGCAAAGGAGAGAGATAAGAGGAGGTGAAGGAGGAGAGGGAACAGGGGTAAGGAGGGGATGAAGGAGAGAGAGAGTGAGGGAGAGAGACATCTGTATTTGGCGTCTTCGCGTGAGTTAACAAAAGCAATTTCCCGAAGCCGAGGAATGAGAGAGATAAGACCGAAATCTGTGTTGTTGGCTCGATGCTTCTCCAAGATGCTGCACCGACACAGAATAACAATAGATAACACGCAGGAAACACAGAGAATAAAAGCCAATGTGGGAGAGCGCGGAAGCAAGGAAGATTTAGGAGGAAGAGAGAATAAAAGAGAACATGTTTAGAAAGATGAAATGGAAGAAGGGAAGGGAAACCAAGGTGATGAAAAAGAGAACAAGACTTTGAAACGAGGGGAAAAGGGGGAATAAGAGAAGATACACTGGGAAACACGAATTAGGAGGAAGAGAGAATAAAAGAGAATATATTTAGAAAAGTGAAATAGAAGAAGGGAAGGGAAGACAAGGTGATGAAAAAGAGAACAAGACTTGGAAACGAGGGGAAAAGGGGGAATAGGAGAGGATGCCCTGGAAAACACGAATTAGGGGGAATGGAAAATGAAGGAAGGAGAGAAGAAACATGATAAGGGAAGGAAGGACAAGAAAATGAATAAGAGAAGAAGAAGCGAGAAGGGGAAGAGAATAGAGAGACAAAGATACAATACGTTGGAAAACACGAATTAGAAGGAAAGGAGAATGAGGGATGGAGAGAAGAATAAAGAGAAGGAAAGGAAAGACGGAAGATGAACAAGAGGACAAGACGTAAAAGAGATTAAAAGGGAGTAAAGGGAAAGAGAATAGGGAGAATAAGAGAGAATTCGATGTTAAAGACGAATGAGGAGATAGGGAGAATAATGGATAATATGGATGAGAGAGAGAGAGAGAGAGAGAGAGAGAGAGAGAGAGAGAGAGAGAGAGAGAGAGAGAGAGAGAGAGAGAGAGAGAGAGAGAGAGAGAGAGAGAGAGAGAGAGAGAGAGAGAGAGAGAGAGAGAGAGAGAGAGAGAGAGAGAGAGATAGAGAGAGAGAATAAGAGAGAATAAGAGAGAGAACATGTAGAAAACGAAATCAAGGGAATTCAAATGTTCACTGCATTCTTGTGAGATGGGAAAAGAAGAACAGAATACGAAAGCAAACAGGGTTTATGTAAATCAGAAAATAGAGAGAAGGGAATGTAATGGGATGCTGCGAGTGAATGTAAATGTAAATATGATGGGAAGGGAAGAGGAAGTTAAAGGGAGGCAAAATGCAGATGCGAATTTAACGGGAATGGAAGAAAGATAAGGAAGGGAAAACGAGCGAAAATGAGGTTGTGAAGCTTGTGACGAGAAGGGAAGGGAAGGGAAGGGAAGGAGAAGGTGGAAAACTATTAAGTGAAAAAAAACTGAAGAAAGTAAAAAATAAATAGAACGGGTAAGAAAAAATAAGCAAATGTTAACTGTAGGAGAAGAAAGAGGAAGGAAAAGGAAATCAAAACTGGACGAAAAGTTGAATTGAATAGAATTTAATGGGAAACTAAGAAAAAAAGGAAGTAGGAAAAAATATAAACTGTATTCTGAAGTGACTTGAAATTCGGGAAAGGCTAAAGATAGAAGAAAATATGAAAGGAATAGAAGCGATAAATTCAGAATATATATTAGACTTGTTGGACAGCAAAAGGATATTATAAAGAAAGAAGCTAAAAAAAAAAGGCCAGTGTTATGCGAGAGAAAAATAAAATGTCAATGTGATGGAAAAGAAGGAAGACTAAATAAGAATAATGAAAATAAATATACGTGAGACTTTATGGTGAAAAAACGAAAGCAAGGATACTGAGAAAACAAACAAACAGACAAACAAAAAACTGCGATGAGAGGGAAAAGGAAAGGCTGGCAATGTGATAGAAAGGAAAGAAAGAAAATATATAAGAAAAAAATGAAAATAGTAAACGTGAGACTTATTGGTGACAACATCGGAAGAAAAGATTGGAAAACAAACAAACAAAAACGTACTGCTATGAAAGGAAAAAAAAAGAGTGACGGTGTGAAAGGAATAGAAGGAAAAATAAATAAGGAAAAGAAAAACAGAAGACTCGATGGAAAGGATAGGAAAAAAAAAAACGTAATGCTATGAAAGGGGAAAAAAAGAAAGGAAAATAGAAAGGAATAGAAGGAAAAATTAATAAGGAAAAGAAAAGCAAGACAAGACAAGGTGACAAAATGAAAGAAAACAGAGAAAACGAAAAAAGAAAACCCTGCTATGAAAGGGAAGAGGAAGGAGCGGCAGTGAAAGCGAATATGGTTGGAAAGGGAAAATAAGGAAAATGTGAAGTGAATATAATACCGAATGTGGCGGAGGAGAGGGAAGGAAACAGCGATGAGGGAAATAAAGGCGAGAGTGTACGCTGGTGTAAGGAAATTAAGGGAAGGAAAGAGCGAAATAAATGCGAATGTGTTAAGAATGGAAGGAAGGAAAGAGAGAAAAAGGAAGATATTTTTTTAGTAGGTCATTCTGTCATATACAACACATTTAATTTCGTCGTCTATGTGGGCTAATTATGCAACACTAAAAGCTAATGAGCCGCTTACCGAAGGCTAGCACCACAGAATAACACACGTAATTATCTACACGCATTTATTTATTAATTTCAACGACCCATTAAAGTTACTCTGTTTACCGTAACATTTTCAATTGCATACACAGAATACTCATAATTTTCCTCCTATTGTGTTTGTTTTCACCGGTAAATGTCTCCTAGTAACGTAGAACACTAATTAATGAGGAAAACACACACACACACACACACACACACACACACACACACACACACACACACACACACACACACACATCACCGTAGTGCCATCCCTTACCTACCAACGCGGGTGTAACAGCAACAGCAGCAACGGAACATCTCCCTCATAACAGTAACGCAGCCCCTCCCCCGCACGGCACATAACGCGGAGACCCTTCCCCATCCTTACCCCTTCCTCTTACCCCTCCTTCCCTCCCATCCTCCCCTCTTCCCTTCCCCTCCCCGGCGGATAACCGTAGCACAGCGGCGTAATATAAATCGGGGCTCGCTCGGGGAACAAGGTAGTTATTGGGGTCATTTTCTTTGCAGCGTCGCCGGCTCCCGCTATGCATTGGGAATGAGATGGCTGCCTGTATTACTGACTGGCTGGTTCGCTGGCTGGCTTGCTGGTTAACTCGGGAAATGGCTTGCCCGTTAGCTGGCTTGCTGGGTAACTCGGGAAATGGCTTGGCTGTTTACTGGCTGTCTCGTTGGGTCGCTGGTGAACTGGCTATGGGACTAGAGAGATGGCTGATTGGATGATGGTTTGACAGGCTGACTAACTAGATGGCAACCTAACTTTCAAACTGGCTTGCTGGTTAACTGGCTGACTGACTGGATGATCGGGTAACAAAGTGGGTGGTGGTTGACATGACGGTTTGAGTGGCTGGCTGGCTGAATGGCTGTCTGAATATCTGGCTGGCTGTACTGCTGGCTGCATGGCGTGGGCTGAGGGGGCTAGTGGGCTGATTTATGGCATAGGGTGGAATGGTTGGCTGTCTGCATGGATCGTTGGCCGCAGGAACAATGATCTGAATGCCTGGCGGGAGGGGACGCGATGGCTGGCTGGTGAAGTGGCTGGCTGGCAGTGTATGAGGCTTGGGACACAGGGACGTCTAATGTTCGATAGTGTGGCAGTAAAAGAGCGAGGCCGAGGCGTAGGACCATTCACAGTCTGTTGGTTTGTAGCTGCGTCCTGGTAGTGGCGGTGGTGGTGGTGGTGGTGGTGGGCTGTAAAAGGGTGGAAGGAGGAGAATAGTAAGAGAAAAGGAAGAAAGGATAAAGAAAGGGAAGAGAGTACCGGAGACTAAATATGAGAGTGTGATATTTTCTTACATATGGATCTTTTATTAGCTTTTTCCTTTGGCGGTTAAATAGTAATAAATGATAAAATAATGATGATAATAATAGTAATAATAATGATACGTAACTTTCTCTTCCTCTTCCTCTCTCTGCTCCTCTACATTCCTCCTTTCTCTTTACTTAAGTACCCATTTTCTCCCCCGTAACCCCTTTCCCCACCTTTTCATCCTCCCTTCTACCCCCCCCCCACAAAACCCCAACACAAAAACACAAACACTCTCCCACCTTCCTCCCCTCTCTTTCCTTCCTCAATATTTTCCTCTCTATCCTTTTCCGTTTCCTTCCCTATCTCCTCCCCACGTAACCTCCTTCTCCATATCCTCTTTCCTTCAGTCCTCCTCCACACCCACAACTCTCCTTCCCCACTAACACTAACACCCTCCCACGCCCATCCCACCACCCACCCACCACCCTTCATTTTTATCCTTTCCTTCCCTATTTCTCCTCTCGTCCCCTTCTTTCCTACCTCTTTTTCCTCTACTCTGGACCCGACTAACCTCACACAATCCCCTTCCTGCTCCCCCCCCCTTCCAAACACCCTCTCTCCCCTTCTCCTTCCCCTCACACACACACAACCACCCCAACCAACACCCACACACAAGCTCACACACATAACCACCCACCCACCCACCTGCCCACCCCAGCCTACTCACACGCAAGATGCAGACGCTTTAATAACACGTGTAGGAGGCGCTGCAGGGAACATCATCAGCGGCGGGGCGGCGAGACACGGAGATGCTAACTGTTATGTGTGCGTGATCATGATCGTCCTCAGCGCCGTGTTTTCCTCCCCCCGGCAGGCTTATGTTTGCACCGCTGAATGGCTTTGTACCCTCTCAGATCCCCGCCTCCCTCTCGGCACTCCTGGGGTTGTGCTGCAGAGGAGGCGGAGGAGGAGAAGGAGGAGGAGGAGGAGTAGGAGGAGGAGGAGGAGGAAGAGGAGGAGGAAAATGCATGAGTTTGTTTGAGCAGAAGAAAGAAGGAAAGGAGAAGGAGAATTAAAATGTGTAAGTTTGTTTGAGGAGTAAGAGAAGGAGGAAAAGAGATAGTCATTTTTGAGGAAGACGGGGAGGAAGAGAAGGAGGAGGAAGAGAAAAAGGAAGAGAAAGAGGAGGAGGAGGAGGAGGAGGAGGAAGAGGAAAAGGAAGAGGGAGAGAAAGAGGAGGAGAAGGAGAATGAAACTGGTTCTTTGTAGTTTCTGTCCATGTTAGGGAAATTGGTACCCTGCTGATCGAATAAAGTGCAGAGGCAAAATTTATAACTTGGATGAATAAGCTTTTGAAGCGGCTCTGTGTTTGAGTGCTGGGTTGCAAAAGCGTATAACGAGGGCTGCATGTGTGGAGTTTGGTTGTTTATGATGTTCCTCATTGAAGCTTAAAATATCACGATGAAAATTATATTAAGTAATGGACATGTGGCATATTAGTTTCATCGGTTAAAGATAAGTTTGCCTATTCCTTGTCAGTTTCACATGCTCCTGTCCTACATGTTTCTATATTATTTGCCTCAGCTCAGTAATTATAAAAGTCTGACAGCTTTACCCCAGCTCTTAATTTTCGTTCCTCACTCGGTTTCTTTGATATTTCCTCATTCTGTTACACATCAAGAACTAATGGATATTTTATGTAGCAATGGTAGCTGGGAGAAATGAGTGGCTGCAAGGGGTAAGAAAGAGAGCTCATTACGACACGAGGAGTAATCAGCGTGCTCGTTACTCTCCCTGCTAACTTGTGAATAATATAGTAATGTAAGACAAATCTGTTTCGAGGCGGAATAAATCTCGGGCAATCACATTGTCCATCAAGGGAGCCGTGAAATAATGTAAACTTGGCTGGCGGTGTCCGTAGAGTTTACCGCGTCGCTGCCCGGGAACCGCTCCACCCGTAACACACCAATTGTCTTGTAGGCTTTGGAAAGTCGATGCAATCTGGAAGAAATCTTGCTAAAAATGTTCTGCCGACTGTCTACTGGTACTAAATGTGGTAGAAGATTTCCCAAGACTTTGCTGTTGAACTAAATGCGTGGGCGCCAAAAAGCTGATATTCCTGCAGTTTACACCACCAATATCAGTGCTCTTGTTTCTTCTTTTTATTCTGCTCCTCTTCAGCTCCAGTTTCTATTTATCACAAGCCTCACCTCGTAAAGCATACATCCTCTTGAGTCACTTAATTCGTGTTCACCCCAAGACAATACCATTTTTCAACTCTTTGCTCGTGGTGATTGGTGCGCCATCCTTTTCTTTCACCGCCTTTTGGTCCTTGCATTGTAGTCAAGTGGAAGCGTGGAGAACCTGAAGATCTTGTGATAGAGTTGGATGTCGTAGAAACTAATTGGTAAAAACGTGTGTCCGCCTACAACGATTAGAATGAGAGAGAGAGAGAGAGAGAGAGAGAGAGAGAGAGAGAGATGTGATTGTGAAAGTTTGTGTCATCATCACCTCCAAAATAGGCTGCTAACGTGTGTGTGTGTGTGTGTGTGTGTGTGTGTGTGTGTGTGTGTGTGTGTGTGTGTGTGAGTGTGTGTGTGTGAGTGTGAGTGTGTGAGTGTGCCTGCGTGCGTCAGTTGTTGAGCGGGCGGCTGGGTGTGGGTGTTTCTGTGGGTGTTTTCTTAACGGAAAGTTTTGCTGCCTTTGTGTTGCGCCTTTTGTGACCTTCATCGTTTCCTTCCTTCCTTCCTTCTTCCCTTCCCTCCTTCCTTTGAAAAGTCTTGTGTCTGGCCTGACAGCGAAGGGGGGGGCTAAGAGGAAACTGCACTGAGGAGTGAGAATAATGTAGGAGCTGCGATATTTATTTTGCAAAACAACATATACAAAAGAGTCTGTGTATATATATGTATGTATGTATGTATGTAGGAGTATGCATGTATGTATGTATGTATGTATGTTAAGCACTGAGAGGGTGGGTGTAGCAGCACCAGGAGTGTCGCACATACATTCAGTCTTTCCAACGTAACACCAGGGCGACTACAAACCAGGTGATATAAGTAAGAACACCGCCTGGATGCAGCAATGATAGCGTGAAGCAGTGTGGATGTGGGTTATGTACAGTGTGGGGAGACAGTGGGTGTGGCAGTGTAGGTGTGTGGGTACAGACACTGGCAGGTGGGGGGAGGGAACTCGCTGGTTAGGTGTGGACGAGTAGGAGGACGAGGAGGCTGGCCAGCAGGGGGACGAGGAGGTGGTGGGCGGGGCGCGGCACTGGTCTGCTTCCTCCTGATTTTGGATGCTGCATGGCGGCTGAGCTCTCGCCTGTAGGAGGGAAAGAGGATTGAACAGGTGGACAAGTGGGCAGGTGGACACGTGGACGAGTAAACTTCTCCGAAAATCCGGTGAACGAGAAATGGTGGGAAAAGTTTATATCACGTCACGCTTTCCTCTTAATCCTCTTAATATTTCCACTTTGCCATTTAATTTGACGCATTAACGCATTTACTCGGCTAGTTATTGTTACTGATATGAGATAATATAACATTTAGAAATAATTTCGTGCATTATTAAAGAGGCTTGGGTCAAATTCTGGGAGCAGGCAGAGTGTATGAAAAAATATTTTGTTTCGAAATGAAAGGCAGTCGTTTAATAAGAGGATTCAAAGGGAATTAGAGGAATAATGTGTAGTGAAAGGGACACGAGAGGTGGGCTGCAGATAATAAGAGGGGAGAGAGGGAGGAATGAGAGGATGGCAAACGATGAGAGGGGAAAGGAGAGGGGAGCCGTGGGAAGGGTCTGGGCGGGCGTGTTGACACAGGGCCATGACGCGTGTTTCTTTACTCACCATCCAGCACGTGCACGCGGACGTCAGCGGATACAGTGTCCCCGGCGGTGCAGCTGTAGTTGCCGGAGTCACTGACGGCGGCGCGGGCGATGTGGAGCCATGAGCTGAGGCCGGAGCCCATGAGCGAGGTGTCCACCCTGCGGGGAAATGAGATATTGCGTATAGGGATAGATACTAGACAAGAGGAACGAGACTCTAGAAAAAGAACACGAGAAGAGAATAGAGATACGAGACAAGACACGATACAAGAAATACAAGGCGAGAGATCTTGGTCATTTCACAAAACCGGATGAACGTTCAAGAGTATTTGTTATGAAAGATGCTGAGTCATATAATAATGTTGATATTTTTTTTATGCTGCATAGTAAAGGTTCTCATGCTTTTCTCATACCCCTCAGACGCCTTCGTTTGTATTTTAAAGAACTGTGATGCACGCACGCTCTTGTCGCTCAAAATTTTAGACACGGGGACATGATGGTATTCAAGTTTAATTTCTGTACATAATTGATTTCTCTCTCTCTCTCTCTCTCTCTCTCTCTCTCTCTCTCTCTCTCTCTCTCTCTCTCTCTCTCTCTCTCTTTCAACCCACCATTCCATTTCATTTTGCTCTCCTTTTTTTCATTCAATATCTCGAAATACTCTTCAGCGACATCGGTTTTTATTCAATTACCTGATTCCTCCTTGCTCTCACGGATTCTCAGACTCTCAAGCACTCTCCCTCTCGATACCACGCACCACCATCTTTAAAACTCCTCCTCCTCATGCTTCTATTCATCGGAGAATCTCACTTCGTTCAGCTCACACGTGTATTCCCTTATGATGCACCGAGAGACCGTTTGCACCTGTCAATTCATTTCTAAAGAGTCTGCTCCTCGCAAGCGGGTCGTAAAGGAAGGTGGCAGGAAAGCTTGAGTGATAATTAGTGACGCCAAGTGAACAAAAATAATAAAATCGACACGCTAGAGATATATGATTCCTCGTCATCGCTTTGCTTCCGAGGCACCCAAAGAGGAAACTTACCAATGGAATAAGTAAAAAGAAAGTTAGTGAAGGTTCTTCCCGGGGCGCGTGTGTATGTGTGCGTGTGTGTGTGTGTGTGTGTGTGTGTGTGTGTGTGTGTGTGTGTGTGTGTGTGTGTGTGTGTGTGTGTGTGTGTGTGTTGTGGTATGAAAAGAAACATTATTGCTAACACCGGCGAGGCGGCTCCATTTAGACTCCGGCGGCGGGAAGTTTGTGTTGTTTAGGACCAAACGTGAGAGGGAAGAGTTGCGTCAAGTCCGGCTCGAGACGCACAAAGAGGGAAGGACAAAGATAACAGCGTCTGAGGCATTTCCCGGCTATTTCTGAGACGGAGATGCAGGCAACTTATTCTAAGCGATTGCTGGGACAGAAATACGTACATGCGGACTGACGATTCTTGACAAACCGATTTTCGATGCTATTCCTGACTATTCCTGTGACTATTAATGAAACAGAGGTACATACGAAACGATTATTCATTTTAAACCGATTCCTGAGACTGTTCCTGTTCCTGGCTATTCTTGGTACTACTGCATATGGGGTCACTATTCCTTAGATAGAAGTGATTCCTGAGAGTGCTCCCGACTATTTCTACGACTACTACTGAAACAGAGGTACATAAGAGATAACTTTCTGAAGATAAAAGTGATTTTAGTGACTATTTCTGACTATTCCTGTGACTACGAGTGATACAGAACTACATATGGGGGTAACTACTTCTGAAACAATGCCATTTTTTGAGACCCTGACTTCCTATGACTGCCTGAGAATAACCTACGCCACAACTATTCCTGAGACTATTTCTGACTATTACTATATGACTTTGAGAACTACATGAGCCACAAGTAATCCTGAGACTATTTCTAACGTTTTCTCTGACTTTGAGCCGACTATTTCTGCGACACAGCGGCGGGCAGGACGAAGCACAGTGACAAAGGAGCGTCTGCGGATGGTGTGTGGCTGGCGTCTTTGTGTTGTGGCTCGCCGTTGGGAGGGGAGCCCCGGGGGTTCACCGCTGGGAGCACGCTGCAGCATTTCGCGGGAACCCTGACAAAAGCGTGCGACAAAGGTGCGCTCGCTCTCATCCGCTAATTACTTGACACCACCTCAATGTTTGTTGGTGGGAAATTGTACAACAGGTGAGTGTGTATACAGGGATGACAGCCGAGGGAAGAGCTTTATTGTACTATTGTTGCTATTGCTACTTGTAAAGCTATTTTTGTTGCTACTACTTCTGCAACTGTTTCTGCTGATATTATTACAACTATTCTCCTGCTATTACTCTGCTTGTACGTCTTTTGTTATTATTACTCTCGCTGCTGCTACTTTTGCCACTAATACTACATCTACTCCCGCTACTACTTCGCTACATCTGCTAATACTACTTTCGCTACTATTATTGCTTATTTCATTTTTGCTACTATCCTGTCTACTATTTCTGCTACTATTCCGGTATTACTCACACTGCTCTTACTACTTCTGTAACTGCTACTTCTATTACCACTCCTCCTCCTCCACCTCCTCCTCCTCTCACTCCTTCAGCACTCACCTGATGCCCCGCTCCGGCATGGTGGTAACGGGCCTACCGCTGCGGGTCCACAGCACGGGGCGGCTGGGCGGGACGGGCATCACCACGCACTGCAGGCCCACCGTGGAGTCGACGCGGTAGTATGCCTCGCTCACCGCCTCGCCCCGGGGGTCACGCACCTCGATGTCCGGCACTGGGGAAAGCGTCTTTGTTATTCAAGGGGACTTACCAAGGGCCATACTCTTAAACATACGGGGTCCAAACACACAGCTGACAAGGCTTTCGTAGGAGTTATGGATATTTTCATGGGTAGTTTTATGACTCTGGTGGTAGTTTGACGAAGTCTGTGTACCGTGAGCGTGAAAAAAGACTTATGTGAACGCGTTTAACTTCTTTTTTGGCCTTTAGAAGCAGTTTATGTGAGAGCAGGAAGTGAGTTGAGAGAGAAGGAAGCGTTTAAGAATACCGACCTTATAATATGCTGTCAGCTGCATTCTTAGGGAAAGATGGTTTTGTTTGATGTTGTAGAATTGGGAAGATGAAGAACTTGAAGATGTACAAACTTATGTGTATAAAAGAATGTCTGGCACCGGGGAATGGGTTTTGACTAATGAGAGGAGCTAATGTTCTGCGGATAGGTACGTTTTTACAGGATTAATGGTTTGTTTGCTGCGGTAGAATTAGGAAGATGAAGACATGCATAAGACATAACCCTTAAAATTATGATTCGACATGTTTTTTGTTTGTTGAAGGATTAGGAAGATGAAGAGGTATATAGAAAAATGTCCGCTAAACGATGTTCCGACAAAGAAAGCCGATTATATAAAAAAATAATGAAACTTAGGCCCTGATATGTCTTGAAAAGTTTACATCACTTGAAGCAGGAAATACAGCAGAATGAAGGCTGTTCCAGTGAAAGGAATGAAAGAACGAAAGCTCTTTAAAACAGCTTTTATTCCGCTGTATTACTTCCTTCAAATGATCCTAACTCCTACAAGACATCTCTGAGCTTCAGTTTTGTACATTCTTTCTATTACCCGTTTCCTTTGTAGGTGAATCAAGTTGTTCCTTTTTTTCACATCATTGCACTTAAAGACCACCAGAAGGACACCGATACTAAATAGGGGCGACTAATGTATTGTAATGGACCTAAATCCTTGAACACACGAGACACATCCACTTTTAAAAGCGTGTAGTTACCAAAGGCGTCGTGTTTCAGTCAAGCTTTAGTCGGGGGCCTCTTGACACAGCTGCTGCGGAGAACTCTGATAAAGGGCGAAGCGTTGCCCAGAGATGCCGACCTTAAATCTCCTCATACATGCAATTATAACTTGTAGGACATGAAGCGGCGCAGGAACATGGAGATGAGAGGGGAGGGAGACGATGAGGCAGAGAGGGCAGGCGAGGACCGAGGAGGAAGGGGAAGAGGGGAATCCTGAAAACATGCATGAAGTTTGGGAGGAAGGGTAAAGGGAATGGGAAAAGGGGAAAGGGAGGAGGTAGTTATGGGAAGAAGGGGAATAGGTGTGGACAGATAAATTGTTAGGGAAGACGTAAAAGGAGGGGAGAGGAATGAAGAAGAGGTTGAAGATGGAATCGTAAGAGGGGTGAATGGTATAATAAGGGCAAGGAGGAGAGGTGCAAAGTGAAAGAAAGAGGAAAGATAAAGAAGAGGAAGAAAAGGGTTGGTTTTGTAAGGAAAGTGAGAAGAGTAAAGGAAAGGGTGAGCATAATATGGGAGGGTTTTAGTGGTAGGAAAAGGAAACAGAAAACAAAGAGAACGTAAGGGAAAGAGAATAAGAGCATAGGTTGGAGGTAGGTTGCAGGCAAGGTAAAGAGTGAAGGGAAGGGTAAGGGAAAAGTAAAGAGGCAGGGATGTGAGAAGAGGAGGCGGAGAAAAAAGTATCCCCCCCTCCCAAAAAAAAAAAACAATTGAGTTTCGAAGGCGATTAGGGACTGAAAAATTGTCGGAGAATCTGCTTTCCCAAAAGTTTCATCGAATCGGAGGAGAACTTTTTTATTGCAAGTGTAATCGCCGAAGTTTCATTTCTTTTCCTTGTCTTCCCTTCCCTTACCTTACCTGTCCTTACCTTACCTTCCCTTACCTTGCCTCACTTTACCTGACCTTACTCTACCTTACCTTACCTACCTATCCTTCCCCTCCTCTTAAGAAAAGTTTGGATGCCCCCCAAACTTTTCTTACACACACACACACACACACACACACACACACACACACACACACACACACACACACACACACACACACACACACACACACACACACACACACACACACACACACACACACACACACACACACACACACACACACACACACACACACACACACACACACACACACACACACACACACACACACACACACACACACACGATATTAAATTCCATCCGTCATGGTTTTCTCTCTCTCTCTCTCTCTCTCTCTCTCTCTCTCTCTCTCTCTCTCTCTCTGACGAACTCCTTTAAGAGAGAGAGAGAGAGAGGGGTGGGGGGTAGGGGTTAAAACACACGCCATAATGGAACCACTGATGTCCTTGGCCTCGTTCTTCTCTCCTTCCCTTCCTCCCCCTCTGACGTGGGATCGAAGCTTTTATTTCGGCGCCTCGAGGGACCCGAACGCTTATATTCCGGGGCGCGGGTCCCTCCGGAGAGCTGGTTTGGGGGTTAATAAGATTGCTCAGCCAGCGACGGTATGTGATTGTGGTGATGGTGGTGGTGGTGATGGTGGTGGTAATGGATGTGGTGATTGCCATGTTTTGTCATGTTGATTTTTGATTTCAGTTTTGCGATTTGGCTTTTCTATTTCCTTTATTTTTGTCTCCTCGTTTATCTTTGGCTATCTCCTATCTCTTCGCTATTCTTCTCTTTTTTTCCACTCCTCTTCTCTTCTCTCTCTGCCAGACCATCTCCTCTCCTTCGTCTCTTCTTTCTCCTCTCTTATCCTTTTCTCTCCTCTCCTCTCCTCTCTCTCCAATTGGCATTCTGATCTCCTAGTTTTCTCCTCCATTCCTATCATTGTTTTTTTCTTCCACGTTTTTCCTTCTCCTCTCTTCCTCCCGTTTTTCATCCTCCTTGCATTATTTCCTCTCGTCACCTCACTTTTCCCTCTCTGCTTGACCTTTCCTTTCCTTATCTCACTTTTCCTTTCATTTTTCTGGACTCCTTAACACTCTGGATCAATTTCCTTCACTCACCCGCATTTATTTTTTTCTCCCATATTTTTCTCGATCCTTTTTTCCAGTCTCATTTTCTCTGTCACTCACCCTTCATATTTTTTTAAGGGTCTCGTGCATTCTGTTTCTTTTCTCCCTCATTTCCCTTCTCATTTTTCTCTTCCTAAGTTTCTGCATCTTTTTTTTGGGGGGGTTTCATATGCATTGTTTTATTTTATCTTCCGTACCCTTCCTTTTCCCCTCCTTTCTTTCCATTCTCATTTTTATCTCTTTTTTTTCCCCAACACTCATTCTCTCTCTCTCTCTCTCTCTCTCTCTCTCTCTCTCTCTCTCTCTCTCATTATTTATTTCTCCCTTATCCTCTCTTTTCCTCACGTTTCCAGTCTCGTTTTCTCTCTCGGTAAATCTCTACATCATTTTTGGTCTCACACGGATTTATTTTTTCCTCTCTCCTTTATCCATCCTTTCCCTCACCTTCATCACTCAGCTCTAAAGGTTTTCAATTAGTCAAACACAATCATAGGCGACCTGATTCCACCTGTTGCGTCGCCTTCCCTCCCTGCACAGCATTTGATTCCGTTGGTGTGTGTAGTTTTGGACATATAGCGCATTGGATTCCATCGTTTATTTGGATTCTGAACGTTTTTGTATGGGGTATGTTTTTTTTTTTTTGTTAGTGGTGGGTTTTATTGTGGCTTTTTAACGCGTACTTTTAAAGCCTGGTTTCAGAGCTCTGTTTTTTATACATATTTTTTTGTTTGATTTTTTGTTGGCAGTTCTGTGGAATAATATTTTGGTAGGATTTTGTATTTTTTTTTTTGCCAGTGTGAAGCTTATATTGGGCGTATCCTCTCTGTCTTTCTGTCTGCCTGTCTGTGTCTGTCTTTGTCTGTCAGTCTGTTTTTTTCTCGTACATATTGGTAATACGTAATCATACTTTACTAAATCCCTTTCCAGTCATCTTGTTATCCTCCTCATAATCTCCTCTCTCACCTCCATCCTCCTCCACTTCCTCCTCCTCTCCCCCCTCACCTCCATCTTCCTCCTCCTCTTCCTCTCCCCCCTCACTTCCATCTTCCTCTCCTCCCTCACCTCCATCCTCTTCCTCTCCTCTCTTTCCTCTATCCTCCTCCTCCTCTCCTCGCTCACCTCCATCATCTCCTTCATCACCGTTTCCATCTACTCGTCTACCACTTCACTTTTTCGTAGACATTCTTACCACACTTCTTTCTCCTCCGGCTTTTCCTCCTTCCTCCTTTTCTCTTTTATGCCTCTTCCTCTTTTTTCTCCAGAGTACTCTTATCTTTCTTTTTCGCTACTTTGTCATTTTCTCCTGTATCCGTTACTCTCCATCCCTTGCTTTCTATTCTTCCTCACTTTTTTTCTTCTCCCACGCTTCTTTCTATTTTACCTACCCATTTTATTCCTCTGGTTACCTTTCTAGTCCATTTATCTTTTTCTCTCTCATTCAAATCATCTTACTTCCATGTTATTTCTCCTTTTTCCTCATATTTCTTCCTTCTCACTCCCTAACCTGATCGTCATCCTCCTTTTTATCCCTCCCCTTCACTTCCAAGTCCAGTCTTTTATCCCTGTCTCTCATTTCCCCAACAGTATTCTTTCACATTACCTTTATTCCCCGGCGTCTCGGGAAAGGATCAACGTTATTTCCAAGACCTCTTCCGCGTATTTCCAAGATCCCTTTCGTACGAGAACAATAAGGAACCGAGGCTGAAGAAGGGGATTGGAAACCTTACTAAGCCTTATTAAAATTTGTCTTCGTCTCCCACCGTTACTTAAAGAAAGGCTCTCAGAGAATTGTTTTTAATATAGGAATGTTGGGAAGAAGAGACGGAGACTTTTAAAGAGAAGAAGTTTGAAATGTTCCCGATAGTAAAGTAAGATTTAGAGGTTTTGTAAGAGAGAGAGAGACGGGAAACGGAGGTATTGAAGTGGAATGGAAGAGTGGAAAGAGGAGGGGGAAGGAGTATCGAGAAGATAAATGGGACAAGTGCGGTAGAGAAGAGAGGAGAAGAAACATACTCAGAAACTACAATTGTATCGTCTATAGAATTCTCGATCCTACACAGACTACGTAGAAGCGTGGAGAAGCGGATTACGTGGAACGGGAGGAAAGAAGGATTGATAAGGGCTCGAGGGAAAGGGAGACTGGTGGTAGTAGAGGAGAATGGGTGGTGCGGAGCTGGTGGTACTGAGAGAAGAATGGGAGGTGGTGAGGAGGTGATGGGGTGTGGGGTCAGAATCTGGTTAAAGGGAAAGCGATGGATGAGAGGATGAGGAAGAAGAAGAGAAGGAGGAGGAGGAGGAAGACGAAGAGGAAGCCGAGGACGAGGACGAGGACGAGGACGAATAGAAGAAGGGAAAGAAGGATGCGGAGGGGGAGCAGAAGCAGGACGAGGTGGGTGGGAATAGGAGGAGGAGAAGGAGAAGGAGAAGGAAGAGGAGGAGAAGGATTATAGGATGAGAAAGGCTTAAGGTATTGGCCCTCATAAGAGTGAAACAAAGTAAACAAACACAAAATCAAAACAAAATAGAAGGAAGCGAAAGTTGCTAAGCCGTGGAGCGTAGCAGAAACAAGGAAAACGGTGATAAACAAGGAAAATAAAATAACAATAACCAGGACCACAACTATACCAGGAAATGAAATGTGTAGTGATGCATCCGTAGAATTTATAGTCCTAGTAGAGGCACATTCACTCTATCATAATCTAAAAGGTATTGGGGTTTGGTTTACTATACTTGGTTGGTTTGGTTTGATCAGATCGTGCTGGGTAAGGTTAGGGTAGGTTAATTGTAGTGAAGGGGCGGAGTAGTGGAGTTGCCTTGGTCGTTTTAGAAGTGGCTGATAGAGTTAATTGAGGATAGTGGAGTCAAATTGATTGCTAGAGGTTTGGAGTGTGTAATAATTGGTTAAAGAGCCCGGGGAGATAGATAGAGAGAAAGAGAGACAGAGAAAGAAACAGAGACAGACAGAGACAGAGAGAGAGAGAGAGAGAGAGAGAGAGAGAGAGAGAGAGAGAGAGAGAGAGAGAGAGAGAGAGAGAGAGAGAATGCGCCAAGGTCGTGTAAGCTCCCGAACTTAACTTGTGTGAAAGGAGGGCAAACTTTGGCCTCAGTAAACCCAATTTGGGCTACCAGGTTAAAATTGGGTTAGGTAAAAAGCGAGTTGGGGGATGGTTTGGCCTTTCCCCCCCCTTCCCTCCCTTCCCTCCCTCCCTTCCCCTTCTGTTACATCCTCCATTGTACATTCAGAAAACATTTTTGGCACGCGGCTTTCCTCCTCACCCTTCTCCCTTGTAAAAAAAATGAAAACTGAACACGAAACAAAAGAAACAAAGTCAGGTGAATCCTTTCCAGGTGTCTTAATTCAGCACTACGTGAAGGTGGATAACGTATGTTTTTTTTTTCACTCCTCTTCATTGCATATTCTATTGTGCATTTATAAACCATCTGGGCACGCGAAACAACGAAAAAAATGCAAACTGAACAGGAAACAAAAGAAACGATGCCAGTTGAATCCTTTCCAGACGTCTTAATTCAATACTACGTGAAGGCGGATAATGAATGTTTTTTTTTCACTCCTCCTCATTGCATACTCTATTGTGCATTTATAAACCATCTGGGCACGCGAAACAACGAAAAAAAAAAGAAAATTATGCACACTGGACACCAAACAATAAGAAACCGTATGAATTCCTTGTTTATTGGTAGGCCACCTCATTACATACTCCATTGTGCATTCAGAAACCACTTGGACACGCAAAATGAAGGAAATAAGGCTTCAGCAACCTAAACACAAGACAAAAGAAACCAGATGAATCCCTTTTTTTCTTGGCATTCCACTCCATTGCTTACTCCATTGTGCATTCAGAAACCACTTAGACACGAGACATGGAAAAAAAAGAAGCATATGAAACCAAGAGGAAGCAACTGAATCCTGTTTGTTCCTTGCCATTCCACTCCATGACATTCTCCACTGTGCATTCAGAAACCACTTAGACACGAGACAGAAAAAACAAGCATATGAAACCAAAATAAAGCAACTGAATCCCTTTTTGTTCCTTGCCATTCCACTCCATGACATTTTCCATTGTGCATTCAGACACCACTTGGACACGACGTCACACGAGACATGCCAGAAAAAAACGAAGTACCCTGAAGTCAAAAAGTAACTGAATCCTTCTCATGTGTCCGCTTCGATAATACATTGAGGATACTGATGGTTTGCCGCTCCTTCCCACTCTCTTCCCGCCTCATCACCTCCCTCACTGCGCACTCACCAAACACTTAAACGCATGCGACTTCCAGGATAGAAACGAAAATTAAGTCAAGCATAATGAGACGCCAAAACAGTATAAATGGACGTTGAAGGGACTCTGCCACTCTACTCCCACCTCATCACCTCCCTCACTGCGCACTCACCAAACACTCAAACGCACGCGACTTCCAGGATAGAAACGAAGTCATAACGAGACGCCAAAACAGTATAAATAGACGTTGAAGGGACTGTACCACTCTATCCTCACTCCATTCCCACCTCGTTACCTTCTTCCCTGCGCACTCACCGAACACTTCAACACACGCGACTTGCAAGATAGAGAGGGAAATTAAGTCAGACATTATGAAACACCGAATTATATGATTGGACGCTTCTCAGGTGCCCAAAGCGGATAAATATTTAGTTTCAGGGAAGTTCTTTGCCACACCACGCCATCGCCTCCTTCTCCGTGCATTCTGGAGACGCTAAGACACGCAACTTGCACAATGGAAAAGCTGATAAACTGTGCATGATGGAAAAAAATAACAGAAAAAAAATATTAGTGGATGATTCAGAGGTAGACTTAACATACGCAACTTGCACAGTGGAGAACCTGATAAACTCTGTATGATGGAAAAAAAAGAGAAAGTGATAGTGGATGATTCAGAGGTAGACTTTACACACGCAACCTGCACAACGGAACACATGATAAACTGTGCATGATGTAATAAAAAAATCAATAAAAAGGAGTATTAGAGGATGATGAATAGGTAGACACTTAACTCGCGCGATTTGCAATGTGGAAAAATACTGATAAACTGTGCAAAATGAAAAGTTGTTAAAGGAAATACAAGTGGATGATTCAAAGGTAAAAAGAAATAAAAAAGATGAGTTTTATTGGATGATTCAGAGGTATACACGTAAAATACACGACTTGCACAATGGAAAACCTGTTCGACTCTGCATAATGTAAAAATAACTATAAAAAAACGAGTAACGAGTAAAAGTGGATGAGTCAAAGGTAAAAATAAAGAAAAACAAACGAGTATTTCTGCGTGATTCATAGATAGACACAAAAAACTCAGGACTTGAACAATGAAAAAGCTGATAAACTGCGCAAGAAGAAAAAAAAAGAACAAAAGAAAAACGGTATTAGTTGACGATTCATAAGTGTAGAAAGAACAAAAAGAAAAAAAAGAGTAATAGAGGACGATTCAAAGGGAGACACAACAAAACACACGACTTGCACAATGGAAAAAAAAATGATGACCTATGCATGTTGAAAACGAACAAAAACAAAAACAAATAAAGTGTAAAATAGACAATTCATAAGTGTAAAAAAGAACAAAAAAGAATAAAAGCGAGTATGCGCGGATGACTCATAGGTGTCCAGTGCAAAATATATATCCACACCGTCAGGTCCAAATAAAACAACACAAAAAGCGGGAATAATAAATGCAAGGAATGTAATCTGACGGAGCCCTGGGGATTAGACCGGCGAGTCGTGTGAGTGAATGAACAAAAAGTAGTGGGTTGAGGCTGCATCATGCACTCCGCCCTGAGTTAAGAGGCGCGCGAGTGAATGTATGACTCCGCCGACCAGTACACCGAGGAACTGTTTTTGTTGTTGTTGATATTGACAGTAGTGGTAGTGTCGAAATAGTATTAGCAGTAGTAGTAGGAGGAGAAGGAGGAGGAGGAAGAGGAGTATATTTGTAATCCTTTATGTTCAATTATTTCTTTTATTCTTTTTTTTTTTTTACCTTGATATTGATAGTAATGGTAGTGTCGTAGAAGTAGTAGTCGCAGTAGGAGGAGGAAGAAGAGGAGTATATTTGTAATCCTTCTTGTTCTTTTATTTCTTTTATTCTTCCTGTTCTTTTTTTGTTTTTGACCTTGTTCTTGTTTTAGTTCTTTTCTCCTCCTCCTCCTTCTTCTTCTTCTTCTTCTTCTTCTTCTTCTTATTATTATTATTCCTATTATTATTATTATTATTATTATTATTATTATTATTATTATTTTTGTTATTATTAAAAAGTTTGCCGTGTTGTCTCGTATGAAGTTTAATTTTGCAAGTGGAAAAATTTTGTTGTCCTCCATCGATCACTTTTTATTTCTATGGTTCTGAGGTGTTTTTCTTTAATATATATCCCATGTTTGTTTGTTTTTGCATTTTTTTTATTTTCTCTCTTTCTCTCCCCTTCTCTTTAATGCATGGCTGCGTTCTACTGCCTCGTGTTTGTTGCGTATGACTTTCTCTTTCTCTCTGCCTTTCCTTGTTCTCCGTTTATATATTCCGGCACGTTCATATTCAGGATGTATGTTTGTGCGGCGCGTGTTAGAAGCTTTTTACAGCGTGCCTTGAATATTAATCTCTCTCTCTCTCTCTCTCTCTCTCTCTCTCTCTCTCTCTCTCTCTCTCTCTCTCTCTCTCTCTCTCTCTCTCTCTCTCTCTTCATCTATCTATCTATCTATCTATCTATGTAACTCACCTGAGACGGATAGGAACACCCTCATGATCCTGGGAGGGTGGGTAGAGATCTGACACTCGTACAGCCCTTCGTCCCTCTTCTGGGCGTAACGGATCTGCAGCTTCCAGTTGTTGGGGTACTCGTAGCTCAGCGTGTACCTGCGGGAGGGAGGGAGACGCCGTGAGTGGCCGGGAAAGAGAGGGAGGACTGTGGAGGAGGGTGTTGTATAAAATGTAGGAGGAGAAAGGCGTTTGAAAGATGGAGGGAAGGCTGTTCTGTATAGCACATTCAGAGGGTAAACAAAGGCGTGAAGGGATGGTGAAACAGTTACTTGGTGTAGTGAATGATTCGTTGAAAGGAAGAGGAAGCTTAAAGTCTTGGTGAGTTCATGTGTTCATTCAGTACCCTCGTTTCTTCCTTTTTCTCTCGTCCTATGCATTCTCTCGGCACACCACAATAGCCGCAGCAACCCCACGTCAAGCATACCGCTTGTTTAAAATTACATAATTCAGACCATGCAGAAAGGGTGTACGGAGAGCTACGTGTTGCTGGACCCGCGCGTGCACCTGGCCGCCACCGTGGGCCTGTACGCGGCACTGATGCTCGGGTGGGCCGCGGTGCGCCTCGCCAGACTCAAGCTCGTCCGCCCGCAGAACGCGTTTCACTGCCTCATCGCGACCCTCACGCCCGTTGCCGCGTTGCTCTTCTTCATCAGGCTCCACGCCAAGGACCTCTACGTCGAGTCCTGCTCCTTTACATCAGCCCTGCACGTTGTCATCCTCGTAGTCGACTTTATATTTTTCATCCGACTTCTTGTAGAGATCCTGGAGGGCCACATGCCGGAGGCGGTCCCCTCTTTGACGGACGGCTGGCTGTTGGTGAACACGGTCCGCAAAATAACTCACAGAGCCGTCATCAGTGAATACCACTTTTTGGTGCTGATAAGGTTCGCGTACCCGCAGACCCTAGAGGTTTTCGCAGCGCTGCTCACCCGCCTCTTCGGAGCCTCGGTGAAGCGGAGGCTGTTCCAGTTGACGTGCATCACTGTGGGCGTCTGCGTGTTCGCTGGTGCCATCCAGACCGCCGAGGAGTGGTCACAGCTGCTGGGAATTCACCCGGACGACGAGGGTCAAGTCACGGCCTGGCATTCTTTCTGGGACTACATCTACATGGGCTACGTCACCGTGTCCACCGTCGGTTACGGCGATATGACTCCTTCCACGGCCACTAGCCAGGCCATTGTTGTAGCCGCCATCGTTGGCTACATTGCCTGGTTCAGCAACAACTGCCAGGAACTTTTCGAGGCACTCTTGGGAACTATTTTCAACATCACGAGGCACATGCCGCCATTACCCCATGTTCGGCGCCTGTTGATCGTGGGGTGCCTGGAGGAGAGCACGACGCAGCAGCTCGTGAATAATATCATTGCCCGGGAGGAAACTCAGATCATCATTGCCATCAGCCGTGACGAGTCCTTGTCTCTTCAGCTAGTTCCCGGAGTCTTTGTGATAAACACTGACTTGGACAGACGTTTTATTAAGAGATGCTTCCCTAAACAGAAGGACAATATAGTCGAAGGCCCCTCGTATTGTGTAATGATTCTGAACCAGCAAGGGGACGGCGATAAGGTCGAGGCCAGGAATTCTGACCTGCGTGTGATGAGTCTGACTCAGCTGGTGAAGGCAGAGGCGCCTGACGTGACGGTGGTGACTCAGGTGTGGCGGAGCGAGACTCGCATCGCTGTGCTGAACATCGAGGGTTGGAGCTCCGTCCAGGACCAGGTGGTGTGCTACGAGGAGCTGATGGCGGGCCTCATGACGCAGGCTGTGGCGGCAGAAGGAGCGGCTTCCATCCTGGCCACTCTGGCCGCACCCCCGCCCTTCGCGGCGCTGCCCGAGCAGGTTCACACCTGCACTGAAAAGATCACGCAGGCGCATCTCCAGAGTCAGGGTTTGGTACTGGCTCTGGCAGATCCTGACAGCGTGGGCGCAGAGTCAATGGACTTCAAGCAGGCCGCACTTCAGTCCTATCAACTCAACGGAATCCTTCTCTTGGGCTACATGCATGACGGGAATGACGGTTACGGAGAGGGTGACTGCTCACTTTTGCCTTCCTTTATCCCTCCTAACGCTCGCAGACTCGTGATAGCTCCGCCTAAACTCGTTACTGCCGACGGCTCCAAAGAGATTAAACTCGTGCCGTCGGACTCGCGGTCACTAAACATTCAGTTCAAGCAGAAGATGGTGCGGGTGTTGAGGGACGGGCCCGCGGGCCGGCTGACCAGAGGAGTGTCGCGGACTTACGTGCGCATGCTCACCGAAGAGGAAGAAGAATCCCATATTGATGTCGCGGCGATGCTGGAGCCTGAGGACTGCTCCGGCCTGGCACTATTCAATTATTACTGCGCAAAGGCAGACCTCGCAGAAACCTCGCCTTGGGCGCGGCTGGTGACCAACGTGGAACACGGGCTGAGGCCTGGCACGTGGACAGTGTCTGCAGGTAACCCTCACTCCTCAACCTCATTCATCAATCCCTGCGTCCTTACCTCCGCCGTCAATTTGGCCCATCACTCAAATTTCCTCTTCAGTGTGTGGAGGTTCCTGGTGGAGGGATGCCCACTGGTGGAGCTGGAGGTGAAGGGGTATTACTGCTACGGCGACATATTTCAGTTCTTGCTGATGCAGCGTCACATGTTGGCCCTGGGAGCCACCGTCCAGCTGGGCAGCCACTCGTGCGCCGCCTGCTGCAGACTCCTTAACCTTGACCCTGACGACAAGAGCAGCTTGGCGGTCATCAACCCTGACGCAGAGTTCTGTTTGCATCCCGGAGATAAAGTGGTCGCCTTTCACTTCAAAGGGAAAAACCAATACGTGTAATCAGTTTGTTTTCTTCACTAGTAATAAGGAACCTTAAAGCTAGACTGTTACTTCTTGAATCACTGTTTTATTTATTTTGCTGTGAAGTCTCTCCTGGGCCTTCCATTCTTTAGGATCTACGAGGCTGGAAGCTGAGATGAAAAGAAGCAAAGTGTTTGAAAAGAGGATGGAAGGGAACCTGGGTCATGACTTTCCCTCTGCCGACGCCACCGCCATCGTGAAACGAACCTTTCCCGTCGCGATAAAAGCCTCTTCGCCATTCCGAATTTCATCGCGTGCGTTATACTTTCCACTCTCGATGGCGAGGCTTTAAGAAAAAAAAATGGTGAACCGCAGACGCCGCGCTGAATGCCTGGAATGTTACCGTGGCCCCGGAGACCCGCCCACCACGGCCCCGGAGCACGACGCCTCACGCACCCAAGCCGTTCTCAGTAATCACATAAATGTAAAACGTAAAATCAATTAGTAAAAAGCACATCTTCTTGACGTCAAAATCTTCCTTCATTCTTCAATTGTGAAAACACACACAAAATACTTAAATATTTACCAAATGATGCGGTTTGGAGGAGGATGAGAAATTGTGAAACACACTTATTTATGGATGTCGTGTTTCTCATTTCAAATTCCATCGCCCCTGTGAATATCCGCCTCACAGCTTCAGTCGCGGCGTGCATCGACAGGCGGCGCCCTACAACACTTACCACTGGTACGCGTCACGGTAAAGACCGATCTAACTGAACAAACGTACACGACCAACTATCATGAATAGTTTCTATCTTAAATATGAGGTAGATCGTACAAAGTTTCTGAGCCCGATTTTCGTTAAGATAAATAAAAAGCGTGATAAAGTAAATGTAAATACAAAGTAAGACCATGCGTAAGTTAACAGTGCATTATTTTACAATGTGATAAAGAGTGCGGTAGAGAAAACTTGTAAGGTTTGTTCAAACGCATCAAAATCTCAAGCATCACCAGACAATGTTCAATATGATGAGACTTAAAACTGCACGTGATCGAAGGTAATCACAGGTGTTCATTCTCACACCTGAAGCCCGGGAACACCCGCCTCTCAGGACCAATCCTCATACTCTTGTCGCCTCGGATATGCAAACGCGCCTGTCTTATCAATTCCCTTCCCATTCTTTCGTTAAGTCGCCGCGAGACTTCAAGTGGCGGGTTCTGACTGACGAAATGTTTCTCCGGAGACTTTGGCGGGAATTGATGTTTCCTTGGCGCTGGTTTTTGAGATGGGTTGAATTGTAAGAACGCGTTGGTGTCTGAGAGAGGCTGCTGGTGCTGCTTGAATGTGATGGATGATGCTGATGGTGGAGAGGAGGTGGCGTCTTTGATTCTTTCTCTGTGATGTTAACGGGGACTTAATGTGTTGGTATTTCAGAGGTGACAATGTTGCTTGGGATCAATGTAAGTAGTGATGTTGAGGTGGCGAAGGAGTGATATTAGTGTTATATGGAAGGTAAGAATGTGGTAGGGAGGATGTAGTACTGATGGAATGGGTGGGAGAGTGGGGATGCGGTGATTGTGGTGGCGATGATGGAGTTTGTGGTACATTTGAAAGGAAGAGATGAGTGTTTTATTTAGTGTGTGGGTGGTGGTAGCGATGGTGGTGACTCTGAATGTGGGGAATATGAAAGGAAGTAGTTTGTGTGGAGGTGGTGATGTGGTGGTCGTGTGGTGATGCTGGTGATGGTGATGGTATTTGTGCTAGAACTAAAAGAAGGTTATTTTTTTTTTTTGTGTGTGTGTGGCAGTGAGGGCAATGGCAGTGTGGTGTGATGTGGATCTGAGCATGGATGTTCGTTTCTATGTTTTTGATGTATAGTTTCCTTTTTTGGTTATTCTTTTTGTTGTGGTGGTCAGTGAACTCTCAAATAATAATGCCTTTTGTTGTTGTTGTTGTTGTTATCGTTCTTGTTTTCCTGTTGTGTTAGTTGTTGTTGCTGGTGATGGTGGTGGTGGTGTTACCGCTGTTGTTGATGTCGATAGTTTTGTTTCTGCTTTTATTTTTAACTTTTATTTTTGTTTTAGTTGTTGACGGTGAATGACGCGATTGTAAAGTGAAATGGTTTTGAGGTTTGGGTTGTGTGTGACGAGGCTTAGAGTGTGGGACAAAAGGTGTATGTTCAAATTCTCTCTCTCTCTCTCTCTCTCTCTCTCTCTCTCTCTCTCTCTCTCTCTCTCTCTCTCTCTCTCTCTCTCTCTCTCTCTCTCTCTCTCTCTCTCTCTCTCTCTCTCTCTCTCTCTCTCTCTCTCTCTCTCTCTCTCTCTCTCTCTCTCTCTCTCTCTCTCTCTCTCTCTCTCTCTCTCTCTCTCTCTCTCCACCCCCCCTTCTCTCCCCTCTCTCCCCCTCTCTTATTCCTCACTGCAAATGCCGCTCTTTAACTTGTGACCTATAAAAGCAATTCTGGTTTTCGCTTTCCTTGGTTCCTCTTCATCGACCGCCGGAAGCCACTGGACTCGCCTCCTATAAACACCTTGAATTTCTTGTTATTCCTCACCGATTTACTGCGGGATTTCGTCTGTCTATATTGCAACATCAGAGAACAATCTATACGTGTCCGTCACATGCCATGGAGAAATGAAAACAGGGTGAAGGCTTAGTGAAAATGCAAGCTTCGGGGAAATGGCAAGGATAAAAGAACTAAAGAGAATGTGCGGGAAGAGGAGAAGAGAGGGAGAAAGAGGAAGAGCAAGAGGAAGAGACGATAGAATGCGTTGTTGGGATGAGGGGGATGACCTTCTCGGGGAAAAATATTGGGACAAGGCGTAGCGAGGAAAAAGCTGAGGGAGGAAAAAATATTCTGGAAAGGAAGAAAATATAGGAAAAAAATGTTAGATGAAGAGATGGAGGAAAGAAAATGTAGGTGGCGATCATATGGGGGTCAAAAGAATATCTGAGGACCATAGAGGGAAGAAAGAAGAGGACAGGAAAGGCGGTGAAGGGAAACTTTAAAAAAAATACTGGAGGAGGGAAGGGAAGAGTTCTGGAAAATGTTTTGGGTGGAAGATCGTTTCGGAATCACTTAACGGGCGTGATTTTTTTTTCCTTTTTTTTTTTGCTTATTATTACCGTCTTGCTATTGCTTTGGCGTTATGGGAATATTCGGCTTTATGTTCACTATTATCACATTTTTGGGTCTTTAGTAGATACCGCTCATTCCAGTCGCTACTAATGTTCTTTTTTTCTTCTTCAGTTATATAGTTTTTTTATTTGGTATTTCTCGCTGCTGTTATGTCCGAGCTCTCTCCACTTCTTTCCACGATTTTATTTTCACGGTTTTCACTTTCTCATCTTTTTGTTAACTATTTCAATCGCTGTATATATTTCTTGTCTACATGCGTTTATCTTTTTTCACTTTTATATCTCTCTATTTCCATGACTTTGCTTTTTCCCCTTTTTCCATGCTTTTGTTTAACTTTTTCCTACAAGTATCACTTTTATCATCCTTTATTTACGTGTATCCTTATCGTTAATCTTATTTCTTGTTTTAAATGTACAACTTTTTTTTATTTTTACTCCTATTTCTCACGACATTTAGCACAGGTGATCTTTTTCCCCTTTTCCCACGATTCAAATTTGTTCCAGCCAGCATCGCCCCTTTGTCTCCCTCTCCATCCCTTCCTTCAACGCAGCATCCTTTCCCACTCACATCTCCGGACCCTCGCCCTCTCCTCGCTTCCCTCTCTCCCAGATCACCTTTACAGCTTCCATGCACTAGTCTGTCCACACTAATTAACGTACGCCTCGTTAGCATGTAAATTTAGCAACCTGTAACTCGGGCAACTAATGAACCAGGAGAAGGAGGGATTACAGAGCCATTCGTCTACGCATATATAGGTTGGGGTCAAGTTCCTGGTGTGCTGGAGCCGCAGGTGTTGTGAGCGTGGAAGAGGTGCAGGTGGTGTGTGTGTGGCTGTGAAGGGGAAAGGTAGGGATCGCGTGTACTTGGCTCAGCTTGTTATGGTTTGTTTGTGCAAGTGTTCAGCCTCCTACGCCGTGGAAGGTTATATGGGTGTGAGTACTGTTATTGAGATCACTCGTTTTCGTTTTTGTTTTGTTTTTGTTATTGAGGTTACGATTGGGGTTGTTTTGATTGTTGTTGTTGAGGCTGTTGTTGCTGTTCCTGCTGCTAGTATCAACTCTGTTACTATTACTACTACTTCTACAACTACTTCTACCACCACTGTCTCTACTACATTACTAATACTACGACTACTAATGCTAATACTATGTTCCTACTTCTGCTATCACCACTACTACTGTTACAGCCATCGCTACTACTACTTCTACCATCGTTATTACTACTATTCTACTACTACAACTACTAATACTAACACTTCTCCTAAAAATACACCATGAAAAATACGAAGAATAAACAATAAAAGTGGTAAATAAATCTTCATAGCAACAATAATCAGGCATCATCAACAGCAATAGCAGAACAAAAAAGAAAAAAAATCCACTATCGACAACATTAGCAAGGAGACAAAACCTCGAACTCAGCAACTAACTTTAGGCCTCGACTCCCTAGGGTCTTCCCCCACCACGAGACGCGACGAGAAACACGCCACCTGGCCGAGTCCGAGCCAGCGACAGACACACACAAAAAGAAAGGAAATATATCTATCCCGGTCCCTCCTTTTTCGTTTCTTTTTTTCCCTTTTAACTTTACTTATATGTTTAGGCAGTCACCCTTACTTTCCACTCCCTTTGATTCTGCTTCTGAGTCTTTTTTTCTATCCTGTTTTCCTTCCTCCCTTTCCCTATTCCTTCCTTCTCGCCCTGTCACCCTTCCTTTCCACGCCCTCTGATTCTCCTTCTGATTCTTCTTCTATCCTGTTTTCCTTCCTCAATTTCCCTATCCCTTCCTTCTCCTCGCCCCGTTACCCTTCCTCCTCCTCCTCCTTCTCCTCCTCACACACACATTTAGGCAGATAAATAGATAAATAGATAGTTTTAATGAGACCATAGTTTTCTATCTCCTTATCCTTAACTTTTCTATTATGTGTTCCTTATCCCCCTCCCCCTCAGAAACAGACCCGTTACCCTTCTTCCTCCTCCTCCTCACACATATATAGACAGATAGATAGATAAATAGATAGTTTTATTGAACATACTTTTCCGTCTCCTTATCCCTAACGCCTCTATTATGTGTTTCTTATCCCCCTCCCCCCCTCAGAAACAGACAGTTGGATTTACTTTTCCTCTCTTAACTCCAGTATATTTTGCCCTTGTCTCCTCCTTACACACATATTGACAAATAGTTGTACAGATATAAAGTCTCTCTGATCATACGTCTTCCTCTATCTTCATCCTTAACTCCACGATCACGCTTTCTTTCATCCCCCTTTCCCCTCGAACATTGATAGACAGATAGATAAACAAATAGATAGTTTTATTGCCCATACTTTTTTCTCTGTTCTTAACTTTCCTATTATGCTTTCTCCCTCCCCTTCCTCCCTCACCTACAGATAGATATACGGATAGATAGTTTTATTGGGCATACTTCCTCCTCCTCCTCCTTCTCCCTAACTCAATTGTTGTTTCCTCCACCGCCCTCTCCCCTCACCTACAGATTGACGGACACATAGAAAGATTGATAGCTTAATTGACCATTCTTCCTTCTCTCACTTCTCTCTAACTCAATTATGTTTTGCACTCTCCTCCTTCTCTGTCTCTTCTCGTACAGTCAGACAGATAGATAGATACATAGATAGATAGCTTATTGACCATACATTACGATTCCACTCTACACTGGTCAGAAATAAATAGTTTGTCGTTAAAATACATAATGTTGGAAAAGTGTTGTTGTTCATTTGATTAAAAATTGCGGTAAAAATATATAATTGGATTAGAGGAATGTTTACCCACCAATTTGCCTCCATACACTCATACACACACAAAATAACAGACACCCTCCCAAACACACAGACACACAATCACCTAGACACACATACACCCCCACCATACAAGCAAACATCAACGCCCAACACACACAAACAAACATCAACCCCCCCACAAACACATTCCTCTCTCACACACTAACACCCACTCAGTCACGCTAATACATACTCCTCCACATATACTCACAAATATCCCTCTCGACAGCACACACACACACAGACACGTCCCCACCAAACACACACTAACACCCATACCCGCCCACTAACACCTCCTCACCACACACACACACACACTCACACACACACCAACAACCCCGCTCTTCCCCACCCTCCCACACAGAGGAGCAGGGACAGCATTACAGATAGGTACACACTCAGAACTTGGGCGAGGCGAGGCGAGGCGAGTCAAGGCGACCCACTGGCTGGGAGATAATTCACGGACTGGAATAAATCATCTTAGGGACGGTGGAAGCTGAAGGCGAAGGGTTAGGAATGGAGGGCAAGGAGGGAAGGAAGGAATACGGAGAAGGGAAGATGCTCGGAAAGGGAAGATGTAGTGGAGGAGAGAGGAGAAAAAGATGTTAGTAAGAAGGAAGGGAAGGAAGGAATACAGGGAGGAAGGGGAGAAAGGATAGTACAAGGGAAAGGCAAGGAAGCAGGTGTAAGGGAAGGGAAGAAGAGAAAGGGGAGTGGCAAAATATAGGGAAGTAAAGGGAAGGCAGGGGAGAGGAGGGGAGAAAGGGGAGAAAGTAAAGGGGAGTAAAGGACAGGCAGGGAAGTGGGTGCTAAGGGTGGAGAGGGGAGAAAGGGGAGTAAGAACAGGAGAGAAAATGGACGGGGAGAAGGAAGGGTTAGGGAAAGGGAGGAAGGAAAATAGGCCAAAAAAAGACTCAGGAAAAATCACAGTGAGAGGAAAGGAAGGGAGAGGATAGGGATGCTGACGAACGACTCAAATCTCCCTTTTTTTTCCCTCCCTCTCTCACTTCTTCCTACTCTCATCTTTCTTCCATCATCCTTCTCCCTTTTTCCTTCCCATTCGTATCCTCTCCCCATCTCCTTTGCGTCGGGGTGAAAGATCGTCTCAATCTCCTTCTCTCCGTTCTTTTTTTTTCTCTCTCCAACCCATTTCCTCTTCCTCCTTTCCCTTGGTTCTTCTTTTCACTTTCTCTTCGCTTCTATCTCCTTCACCCTCTCTCTCGCCTCCTCCTCCTTCCGTGTATTGCATTCCTTAATCCTCAAACCGTATTATGATTTCCGCTCATATTCCCGAACTATGCACGTCTGCTTCTTTCCTCTTCCCTCTGCTCGCCTCTCCTCTCTCCTCTCATCTCCTCCTCCTCTCGTTTCATCTTTCCATTCCGCCTCTCCTCCCTCCTCACATTTCCTCTGATCCTCTGCCTCTCATAGATGCTCCCGAGTTCTTCTTTTTCGCAGCGTGTCCTATTTTTGTGCTCTATCCTATGATCCTCTCTTGTTTTCTTGTCCTCTTTGTGCTTTCTCCTGCTTACCCCTCTCTCTCTCTCTCTCTCTCTCTCTCTCTCTCTCTCTCTCTCTCTCTCTCTCTCTCTCTCTCTCTCTCTCTCTCTCTCTCTCTCTCTCTCTCTCTCTCTCTCTCTCTCTCTCTCTCTCTCTCTCTCTCTCTCTCTCTCTCTCTCTCTCTCTCTCTCTCTCTCTCTCTCTCTCTCTCTCTCTCTCTCTCTCTCTCTCTCTCTCTCTCTCTCTCTCTCTCTCTCTCTCTCTCTCTCTCTCTCTCTCTCTCTCTCTCTCTCTCTCTCTCTCTCTCTCTCTCGCGTCTCTCCGCCAGTTGTTGTGTTTCTATCTCTAATTTCTTCCGTCTGTCTCCCCGTCTGTCCTTGTCTGTTTCCTTCTCCTCTCGTCCGTCTCCCCGTGCGTGCCTGTCTCTGTTATGCACCCAATTCTGTCCAACTGACTTTCCCCGTCCGCCGCTCCTGGTAAATGTATATATTCGTTTCCGCGTCCCTCCGTGCCTCTGTTTTCCGCCGCCTCTGTGAATTTCGTTATCTCTCAGTTCACCAGCTGCCTCTGCTTTGTGTTAGCGGCCCTCTGACGCCGCCTGTTATTCGGGAATCGCAAATTTCCTTCATTATCTCCTTTGTGTTGTCCTTTTAGTCTGGCATCGATCCGCCTTCCTTTCTTTGACCTCTCGCACCTCATTGTCGTCATCAAAGTATCCTTCAGGAGTCTCATCATCCACCTCGTCTGGCTACGGCTCTCCACCTCCATTCTTTCCTTCTTCAGATCCTCCGTGTAGGGCGTCTAGTCATGGTGCGTCAATCATGGGTCACTTCACACTACAAAACCGCTTAACACCTCCTAACATCAGCTCATCCTTGGCTTCTCCTGGCTTGTCTCCACTCTTCCCTCGTTCAGATCCACCGTGTAGGGCGTCTCGTCAGTGATGCGTCAATCGTGTGTCACCTCACCCACCAAAACCGCTTTACACCACTCACATTGCGTCATCTTGGCCTTGGAGAGGGAGGTTCTAGTGCTATTCTGGGGATGGAGCTCAAGGGGTTAAGTAATTGTGTGTTCCCTGCATAATTTCTGTCTTTAGTTACATCACCGCACCGCACCCTGAGCTCACTTTCGCCACCCCATCTGTCTCCGGCACGACGAGGATCCTGCATCATTTGGACTGACTGGACAGGCTCTCAGTATGTGCGTGTGTGTGTGTGTGTGTCTGTGTGTGTGTGTGTGTGTGGGTTAGTCTGAGAGCACCCTGGGAATGCATAATGCTTGTGTCTTTGCTGTTGACGATGTTGGTCAGTTAAAGCGATGCATGTTCCTCTGGGTTAAGTTCCTTATGTGTTTGCGTAGTCTTGTTGCTGTGTTGTTGTTATGTTGTTTGTTGTTGTTATTCTCAGTTTTATCTTGCTGTCTCTGCTCTCATGATGAATTTTATATACATTTTTTTTGTGTGTATGGGCTTGGAATCTTGGCGGAGTAAGAATAACATTATCAAAATCAAAGTTCAATGAGGAACATGACAAAATATTATAAGCAAAGAAAAAGTAAAACCCGATGTGAATAAATCAAAGTAGAAGTTTAAATACATACGAAAAATAGATAAACATGTCAATTAATATATAAATGCGCAAAACAGAAAAGTAGATAACTATGAAAACACACAAATAAACATACATTAAGAGTCGCCAGGGGCTATGAGACGGAGATGAACACCGAGGCCACGCGTATCTTAACCATGACTCAACTTTACCCAAACATAACAACTTGAAACGGAACTCCTCAACAAAGATTAGTATACTCAGAAACAAACCACTCAGCAAGTTAGGGGAGGGAGCAACCAGAAAGGAAGGAAGGAAGGAAGGAAGGAAGGACGGACAGAAAGAGAGACGGAACACAAAACTTAATTCGCGTCTAATTCTCGGGGACTGATGGCGGCTAATGCAGTTCCGCCTCGAAAAGGATTCCCATGTTGTTACTCAGCTTCGCTCTGGTCGCCGGGAGTGCCCCTAATGACACCCATCCCGCTAAGAGTGTGACTGTTTGCGAGGATGCACGGGAAACGACGAGGAGAGGAGAGGAGGAAGGGGACAAGGAGGAGAGAAGGAAGGCGCACGAAAGACAGGGAGGAGAAGAAGGAGGGATGCGCAGGGAAGACAACAAGGAAAGGAGAGGAGGGAGGGATGTGCAGGAGAGACGAAAAGAAGAGGAGGGAGGGAGGCATACGAAAGAAGAGAGGAGAGGGGAGGAGGGATGGAGGTGCAGGAAAGATGACAAGGAGAGAAGTAGTGAGAAAGAGGACATGGATAGGAGAGGAGGGAAGGAGGGAGGAATAAGGCAAGGAGAGGAGGGGAGGCAGAGGGAGTTGCACGTTTGACAAGGAGAGAAGGGAGAAGAGCGGATGAAGAGAGTGCAGTAAACAGAGAGTTGGAGATGGAAGGAGGAGGCAATGATATACAGAGAGCAAAAGAAAGGGAAAAGGAGGATAGGTGGATAGATTTAGAGGGAGAGATAAAGAAGAGACGGATGTATAGCAAAGGAAAAGATGTAGGATAGGTGGATCGATTTAGTGGGAGATGTTATGTAGGGATGAAGAGAAGGCAAAGAAGAGGGAGGATGATTAGGAGAGGTAGAGAAGGGAGGGAATGAGAGCAAAGGATAAGGAAAGGGAGAGGTAAAATTATGGAAATATAGTATAGGAGGGAGGAAAGGAGGAATAGAAAGGGAGAAAAAGCGGGAATAAGAAAGAATAAGTAGCAACAGAGAGGATGAAGGGGGAGCCTGGGTTTACAGAGCCTGAGAAGAGGAAAAAATAGAGGGAAAGGAGAATGGAGAAAAAAAGACCATGACATCACCGCCTCCCCTGTCACCTCTCAACGAAGATGTTTCAATGGAGGGGAAAAGGGAAGGGAGGAAGGGAAGGGAAGGGGAGGGAAGGGAGGAGAAATGGAGAGGGAAAGAAGGGAGGGAAGGAGAGAGGGAGGGAACGCCAGAGAAAGACATCACCCTATCCCTCCTGTCACCTCTCAGAACAAGGCTTAGAAGTGAAGGGAAGGGGAACGACAGCCCAAAAAGGAAGGAGAAAGAGAGAGATATAGAGATGGAAGGAGGAAGGAAGGGAGAAGGGAAGGAAAAAAAAGGAGGACATCCACGCCACTCCGATGACCTCTCCGTAAAGACATTTTTGTGGAAGCAGAAAAAAGGGAAAGGAAAAAATGCTAACGGAAGGAGAGAAAGAAAAAATGGAACGATGGAGGGAGGGGGAGAGGGTGAGGAGAGGAAGACAAGGAAGAGCTGGTTTCTTCTCTCCCTCCCTCTCTCTCTCTTCCCTCTCTCCTTCCTCTCTCTCCACGGTCAACTTGGAGAGACAGCGACAAGGATGGAGGCTGAGGGAAGGAAACTGTTAAAGCGATAGAAAGTTTTAGGAAGAAGGAACACGACAAAAATAAACGATGTGTGAAAGGAGAAATATAAATGGAGGCAAAGAAAGAAAGAAAGAAAGAAAGAAAGAAAGAAAGGAAAAGGAAAACTGAGAATAACTGGAGAAGAGAATAAGAAGGAACGAAGGAAGAAAGGAAGAGAAAGAAGAAAACTTGAAAAAACTAGAGGAGGAAATAAGGAAGAAGGAAGGAAGAAAGGTCGAAAAAGAAGGAAACTGGGAGGGACTAGAGGAAGGAATAAGAGAGAACATTAGGAGGGAAATCGAAGTGAAGAAAGAGGAGAAAGGGAATAGGAAAGAAATGAAAGGAGAAAATAGTGAAAGGGAGAGAAAATTAAGAGAAAAAAGGGACAGTAGAGAAATTTAGGCCACAAAAAACAAACTTACATAAATGAATTGAGAGAGAGAGAGAGAGAGAGAGAGAGAGAGAGAGAGAGAGAGAGAGAGAGAGAGAGAGAGAGAGAGAGAGAGAGAGAGAGAGAGAGAGAGAGAGAGAGAGAGAGAGAGAGAGAGAGAGAGAGAGAGAGAAACATTCAATTTCCCCACCCACCACCAAACACACACACACACACACACACACACACACACACCAAGACATAAGAGGCACGCGGCGCCCTTCACCTCCTCGTCACCTCCACCACCACCACCACCTTCAGCGGCCTAAGGGGGGGGGGGGGATATTGCCACTCCTTGATGCCTTCGTCGTAAATTTCCGTCTCCGCGGCAGCCGACAAGATGGATTGCCGAGTGTGTTTGCCTGTGCCCTTTTTTTTCCCTTATTTTCCATGCGTGTGTAATTTATTCTCCTTCTCCTCCCCCTTTCCTTCCTCTCCTCCTCCTCCTCCTCCTTTTTTCTCTTTTTCTTTTTCTTACGGTCTCTTTCGCTGCCTATTTGCTTCCATCTGTCTGTGTCTATTCGGTGTCGGTGAAGGTATCTATCGTTCTGTTTTGTTTATTTTTTGTATCTATCTATCTATCTCGCTTTCTCCATTCCGGTTTGTGTGTGTGTGTGTGTGTGTGTGTGTGTGTGTGTGTGTGTGTGTGTGTGTGTGTGTGTGTGTGTGTGTGTGTGTACCTGTATTCCCACCTCTCTCTCTCTACCTGTCCATTTCGAGAGTCACTTCAGTCGAGAGGAAATCACACACGAAGGCTTTTACAGATGCATTGATGTATATGAACACACACACACACACACACACACACACACACACACACACAGCCTCCCCTCCTCCTCCCCCTTACACACACACACACACACCTGAAAGTAAGGGTCCAATCTCTCGCGTGTAAGCCCCCGACAACCATCTGGACTCGGTAAGCGGCGCCAGCTGGACCCCACTGGCCAGCTGTCGCTCCGTCGCACCGCCCAAAAGGATCCCAACAATCCCCTCCCACACGCCTGCTTAGGGGTCGCCTGAGGGTGGAGTGAGGCGAGGCAAGAAAGGGAAGGTGTGTGGAGGAGAGGGAAAGGCACGCGGCAGGAATGGGAAAAGAAAGGAGTGAGAGGAAGGGGAAAACAGACGATATATAAAAGGAAAATAGTGGACATATAGGAATAAAGATAAAACAGAAGGAAAGATTTGAGTGAAGGAGAAAAGAATTGAATTGAATAGAGAGAATCGGAAAAGAAAAACATAAGAGAGAAGGGAAGGAGAGGAAAAGAAAAAAAACATAGGGAAAGGCACGCAGTTGGAGAGTAAAGGAAATGAGTGAAAGGAAGGGAAAAAAAATGATTGAATGAAAGGAGTGTAAAGAAAGGGAAAACAGACGATTACGTAAGGAAATGAGTCGAGAGAAGGGGAGGAACAGAAGACAGAAGAAGAGGAGTGGAGAGAAAGTTGAAAAAATAGATGATTGAAGGAAATAAGTGATGAGAAGGGGGAAAGGATAGAAGGACAGAATGGAGAGAAGGGGAAAACAGCATAAACAAGGAAAAGAAAGGAAGGAGGGTAAGGAAAGGATCAGCAGACGGTACAGAAAGGAAAATGAGTGAACAGAAGGGGAAACACATAAAACAGAAAGAAAAGGTTGAATGAAGGAAAAAAACAAAAAGGAAGAAAGAAGTGGAGGAAAGTAAAAAAAGGAAAAAGAAAATATAAGAAATGAATGAAGATAAGGGAAAGAACAGACAGTGGGACAAGAGTGGAGAGAAGGAAAAAATACAGGTGGTATGAAGGGAGTGGTAGGAGAACGAAAAGGCAGAAGACAAGAAAGGGAAGGAAAGAAATGAGAAGAAAAAGATAGGCTGGAAATCAAGACAAGGAGAGGTTGGAATACACTAAGGAAAAAAAATACAGAAAAGGAAATAAAGGAATAAATGGAGGAGAGTGAAAACATAAAACAAGACGGTAGAGGAGGAAATGGGAAGAACAAAAGAAAAAAAATGGATAGAAAAATAGAAAATAAAAGCTGTAGGGAAAGGAGGAGAGACGGAAGATGACGTAGAGTTGTGGGAAAGCTAAGCAAAGAAAATAAAACAAAAAAAAAGCATTAGACAGGGTAGGCAAGGAAAGGAGGAAAATATATAAAAAAAGCATTAGACAGGATAAGCAAGGCAAGGAGGAAAATATATCAAAAATAGATCCTGTAAAACAAATTAAAGAAAACGACAAAGGTTAAGGAGGAAAAAATGAAAGCAGGAAAGACAGTTTTGAGAGAAGCATAAAGCGGGGGAGGGGAGGAATAACGTCTAACCTCATATACCTTCAAATCAGTAAAAGAAAACACCAACTAACATTAACTCACAAAATAATGATCCGGGTGACTCGTTAGTTAATACACGTAAGAGACCAGGCTACAAGTCTCAATTCCTTCCCTGCTCTTCCTTATCTCGGCCAAGGCGATGCACTCTGGCGTCTTGACTTGGCTAGTAGCTGGCTGCGTCAATTACCTCGGGCACTCAGGCAGATAGCGGGAGGGGAGCGTAGTAGGTGTGGCCGGTGCAGCAGGAATAGCAACAGCGACAGCAAAACAGAGTAGCATTAGCAGTAGTAGAGTTGGAGTGTTTAAACATGGCAGACTCTTGAAAGCTGGAGTAGATAGTAGCAAAGGAAAGTAGATAAGGTCGGAAGAAGTAGAATGGCAATAGAAACAGCAGCAGCAATAGACCAACAATAACAAGAGCAATGGTAGGGAGTTGCAGGAGTATTCAGACCTTGCAGATTCTTGAAAGTTATCGAGTAGACAGCGACAGTGAAAAGTAGCTATGGCTGGAACAATTAGAACAACAACAGTAATACATCAACAACAATAGAGGCGATAGAGGCAGTGGTAGGGATGTGTACGATTATTCAAACTTTGCAGATTCTTGGACGTTATCGAGTAGACAGCGACAGTGAAAAGTAGCTATGGCTGGAACAAGTAGGACAGCAACAGTAATAGAAGCAATAGAAGCGATAGAGTCAGTGGTAGGGATGTGTACGATTATTCAAACTTTGCAGGTTCTTGGAAGTTATCGTGTAGACAGCGATAAAAAAAAACTCCGGCCGGAACAAGTAGAGCAGTAACAACAACAGGAATCACGACAGCAAATAGTAGAGCGAAATTCCCAATAGAAATGACGGACAGTGGGGTCATACGAACATCAAGATTATCCATGATTTAGACACCATTCAAATTGACAGCGACAGCACGAGGCCCAACAGTAACAACTGCAGCAGGAGTGACAGGGGGTAGGCATGCATATTCAGGCCTTACAGAATCCGAACACACTCCTCCAGACACGGCAGGAACACTCCGAGAAATTGCAATACCGCGGAAGCCCAGTCGGACGCGGGGAGACCTTGTGCACTGCGACTCAATCCCCTGAGAGTCCTTCAAGTCCGGTCAAGGGCGTGTCCAATCTGCCACTGAATGCGAAAATATACCCAAAAGCAATTTCGAATGATAGCTGAAGCATCGCCTCTTGAGTGAATGCCAACGAACAGGCAAAATCCGAGGTAATGGTAAATGGTTCCATCCAGTGAATAGAATATCGTGTGGACTTGAGTGTGCAGTGAGGGAGCGCTGTTGTGACGGACGGACGGACGGACGGAGGGCGGCAGCGACGGGGAGGAAGGAAGGGACGGTGAGGTAAGCAGGATGGAAGGTGGTTGTCGGGAGGGAAATGCAACAGGGAGAGGGAAGGAATGTGTGCTGTATAAGGAAGTAAAGACTGTTCTGGATGTTGATGGTAGAGAGGGCTGTTGGAATAAGGTAGAAAGGCTGGCGCAGTAAGTAAGATGGAGGGTGGTTGTTAGGAGGGCAATGTAGCCGGGAGAAGGAAGAAGTGGATGCTGTATAAAGAAGTATAGGCAGTTTTGGATGATGCTGGTAGAAGAAATCGTTGGAATATGACGGAAGGGGCGTTATGGAAGGGAGAAAGGGCTGTTGGACGAAGGAAATGATGCCGTAGAAGGAAGTAAAGACTGTTATGGCAAGAGATAGGGCTGTTGTCGGTAGTCAGGGCTGTTTGCATAGGGTGGAGGGGATGTTATATTCGAGACGTAGGGATGTTGGTATGTTTAAAAAGAAAGGGCTGTTCATGTATAGAATTATGGATTGTAATGGCAAAGAGTAAGAGCTGGTGGAATAGTTGAAATAAGTTGGAGGGCGTTTTGAGAGGGAGGAAAGGCAACTGTCATGGACGAACTGATATTGAAAGAAAAAACTGAAATTGTAGAAATAACGACTCTGATGGCAAAGATAAAATGCAGCAGTTGGTACGAAGGGCCGTTGAATAGGAAGAGCTTTTGGTGATGAGCAAGAGCAGTATAGTAAAAAGTGCTATTTAAATGTGAGGAAAGAGCCGATATACTGACGTGAAGGACAGGCTGTTAGTGGGATAGGAGGAGCTTGGAAACTCGAGAGAAAAGACCATTCCTCGTCAACAAGAGAACGTATGTTATTGTGAAGAGCAACCAGAACTGAGTTGTTATTGAAGGAAGGGAGCACTCAACACACACACACACACACACACACACACACACACACACACACACACACACACACACACACACACACACACACTTTTCCTCTGTTCCGCTGTTCTAGTTGGTATTTCTGAGAGTCAGCGCTTCGTCTGCCAACAATATTATTCCTTAGTTGTATTGTTAACGTTTATGCTTCCTGCTCTTCTCTCTCAATCAGTTATCTTTCTATTATTTTCCTTTGTTATGTATGTTCTATGTTGTCGACCTTGCCAATGTCATCTTTTTTATTTGTCTTTTTTTTTCTGGTATTAGGGAAACATATTTGATAGATTTCTGAATATGCAAAACACCAGATCATACCAGCATTGCATTTCTTATATAAACAAAATAATCGTGGGGTGTAAAGGTAGTTTTTTTTTAATAGGACTTTTGCTGAATTTGAGAGCTGTAGAAAAAAAGTTAAGGAAAGAAAAGCTATTATCCTGCTTAACAAACTCCTCCCGTCACCTATCTACAGTGTTTTTCTCTCTCCTCTTCTTTCTCTTTCATCTCCTTCCTCTTTCCTCTAATCTCCTTCCTCTTTTACCGCCCCGTGCAATTAAAGAGGTTGACCCTCGTTTTTTCCCTCGCCTCCCACTTTCATCTCACACTTATTGTTCTCTCTCTCTCTCTCTCTCTCTCTCTCTCTCTTTTATCTTTCCTTTCTCTCTCTTCCTTTCTCCATTGTCAATCCTCGTCATCCTTTTCTTCTTTCTCTGTCACTTCACTTTAATCCACTTTGACTCTCTCTCTCTCGCTTTCTCTCTCTCCCCCCTTCTCTTTTCGTCTCCTTTTCGGTGCGTTTGTACCGACATAGACAAGACTCTCTCTCTCTCTCTCTCTCTCTCTCTCTCTCTCTCTCTCTCTCTCTCATATGAGAGAGAGAGAGAGAGAGAGAGAGAGAGAGAGAGAGAGAGAGAGAGAGAGAGAGAGAGAGAGAGAGAGAGAGAGAGAGAGAGAGAGAGATTTATGAAGCGCAGATGAAGTTGTATTAGGTAAGGTTTCTCAGTCCAGTAAACAGCTTCCTCCATAATGACAAACTCCAATATCATCATCACCACCACCATCACCACCACCACTACCACCACCACCATTACCACCACCACCACCACCACCATCACTACCACTAACACTCCTACGCCAACACCAGCAGTTAACTTTTACCATTAACTGTGACCATTACCACCTCCATCTGTTGAGCGATTTCCTTTACTGTGAAAAAAAAAAAACACCACCTTCCATTCGTCCATCAAATACCACTACTATCATAATCCACTACCACCTATTCACTACAACACCAACCATAACTGATCACCATTTAACTAACCATTCACAACCCATCCCCACCACAGCCTCCACACACAACTAACATTCATATCCACTTCAATCACCAGTACGAACATGCTTCTTCTCATCACCCTCTTCACCACCACCAACATCACCACTAGCATCATTTAACACCATCTTACCAATCCTTCACAATCCGTCTCCACTACAACCACCACAGAAAAACATATCACCACTACGATCACCACTGCTATAATACCTTCTGACCCTCACTACCACTACAACCACCACAACTATCATCACCATATCACTACCACAATGACTACTACGAAAACCACTTCTCACCACCCCCACCACCACCACCACCACCACTTCCACATCCACCTGATCCTCTGCAAACATTGGCTGCCCTAATACTAATGTTTAATGGTCGCGTTGGAAGCCCTCACAAAGACCCTTCAGCCCCCCGACACCCGCGGCCGACAAGAGGATCAGGGGGATTGAGGCGCCGCTCCCGATGTCATTTTTAGCCCAACTATAAACAGGACATCGAAGGAAACGGGTCTGAGCTTCATGTTCCTGGAAAAACCACAATAGACTCGTACTTGTAAGAAGGGAGCTTGATAGATAGATAGATAAATAGATAGATATAAAGGAACAGGGATAGATATATAGGTCGGTAGATAGAGAAGTAGATAAATAGGTACGCAGTGATAAGAAAAAGGTTGGTCTCAGCTTTGCGTTCCTGGAAAAACCGCATTAGACTCGGATTTGTAAGAAGGTATATAAAAAGATGGATGGAGGGATAGATATGTAGGTACAGCGATAGATAGGTTGGCTGGTAGATAAAGAGGTACATAGATAGATAACCAAATGATACCTGATCTTAGATTCACGTTCCTGGGAAACTCGCATTACACTCCACTTTATGGGAACGTAGGTTTTTATATAAATAGATAAGGAGATACGTCGGTGCAAGGAGAGATAGAGTGTTCAGTAGACTAGGTGGATAACTATAAAAAAAAAGGTACATAGATAAATAGGTAAATGTTTATGAGAATAGATGGGCAGACTCACGCATTGATCGACAGTTAGAAATATAGAAAAATAAACAAATAGTACAATAGATAGATAGATAGTTAAATAGATAAGTGTGTTAATAGATATTGACACGTATATATCGATAAATAGATATATAGCAAAAAAAGATGGAAAGAAAAATAGATAGTGTATCCATAAAACTACATCCTGAAAACTCTCTCCCGGTTAAGACGTACGACAAGGAAGAGAAGATTTATCGGTTGGCTGACGTTTACTACTCCCCATTCATGTGTTTTGCCCCTCCAGTCACTCGGGAGGAAACTGGCGGCTGGAGAGGCAGGGTTTATGCTCCTCCGATGCTATCCCAAGAGAACGTGTGTGTAGCCAGAGCCGCGATAGACCAGCGGGTAGATAAAGGACTCGTTTTGCTGACTCGATTTGGAAGGCGTTCACATATCAACCAGAAAACGCTGTACAAAGACAACGCGAGGGAAAATATTGGAATGGGAGACTATATGTTAAAGAGAGATCTGATTCGATGGAGATATCAAACCTAACGATATATATTTTCCCCTAATGGTGGTTTATCATATTTATAGTGTTCAGAAATAACGTTGGCATGTATATAGAGGAATGAAAATTATGGTAACGATAGAAATAATAATGATGACAATAATATAATGATAATAATAATAATAATAATAGTCCATAAAAACATATTTACTGCAGGAACTTGAACCATAAAATCGTGACTTTACGAGAAACAAGGACGTAAGAGAAGGAGGAGGAGGAGGAGGAGGAGGAGGAGGAGGAAAGAAAGGGGAAAGAGGAGGAAGCGAAGAATTAGGAGGAGACAAAGACGGAGGAGGTGGAGGAAAATAATATAAGAAGGAGAAAGAGGAGGAGGAGGAAAGAAATGGGGAAGGGGAAGAGGAGGAGGAGGAGGAGGAGGAGGAGGAGGAGGAGGAAAGAAAGGGGAAAGAGGAGGAAGCGAAGAATTAGGAGGAGACAAAGACGGAGGAGGTGGAGGAAAATAATATAAGAAGGAGAAAGAGGAGGAGGAGGAAAGAAATGGGGAAGGGGAAGAGGAGGAGGAGGAGGAGGAGGAGGAGGAGGAGAAGCATTATGAGTAGGAAGTGATGTAGGAGGCGAAGGCGAAACATTATACAAGGAGGAGGATGGAAGAGGAGGAAGGAAAAGGGAAAGAGGAGAAGGAGGAGAATAAAAAGGAGAAAGATGGAGGAAGCGAAGAGGGAAAATAAATAAAGAACAGCTAAACGAATTGAAAAAAAAAGCAAAGAAGAAAAACTAAATAAAAACAGTGGAAGAATGAAAGAGAGAGAGAGAGGAAAATAAAATAAAAATAACTAAGCAAATAAAAAATAAAACAAAAGCAAATAAAAGGAGGAAAAAATGAATTGGGGAGAAAGAATAAGAGTGAGAGAGAAAGAACAGAAAAACAGCAATATAAGAAATAAAAACATCAATAAAAAGAGCAGGGAAATGAAAAGCAGGCGAAAGAGGGGAAGGACGGAGCGCAACAATTTAGGAACAAAAGAAAATATACTTAGAGAAGGGAACCGAGGGGACTAAAAGGATGAAGGAAGGGGAGAAGGGACAGGAAGGGACGGGTAAGGAGAAGAGAGGCGAGAGGACGGGAAGGAAGGAGGAAGAGGACGATGGAGGAAGGGGGAAGGGGAGAAGGGATAGGAAGGGACGGAAAGGGAGAAGGGAAAGTTTTGGAAAGTTTCGTTTAGTCGGCGCAACATCTGTGGTCATATGCCGGGAAGGGAGAAGGGAGGCAAGGTGATGGGAAGGAAGAAGAAGGAGGACGATGGAGGAAGGGGAGAAGGGAGAGGAAGGGACGGGAAGGGAGAAGGGAGGCGAGGTGACGGGAAGGAAAGGAGGAAGATGACTGTGGAAGGGAGGAAAGGGAGAAGGGGACAGGGAGGAGTAAGGATGGGAGGAGGAAGGGAAGGTAGAAAGGGGAGGAGAGTTTTTTGGGAGTTAAGGAGAAGGAGAGTCCAAGGAGAGTCTTCAGTTACCAGGACCCGAATGACTAAAGTAGTAATGAAGAATGGGAGGCGGTAAAGGATTATTGTTTGTTCCTTAAAAAGTGATCCTGTCCTTGAGGATGAAGAATGGGATACAAGCACACAGACAGACAGATAGACAGACAGGCACAGACAGAAGGAACGACGGTCTTCTAGCTATGCGTTTGCTTTCCCTTCCTTTTCAGTTTTATTTGTTTTCTTCCATTCTTTTCTTACTGATAATTTGATGATGCTTTTTACTTTTGCGTTTTTTTTATTTTTTTTTATATGCTTGTAATGGAATTTGTGTTTTGTCTTCTTTTTTTTCATTCTTTCCTTCCGTTGCCTTTCAATAAACATAGTTACAGGGAGAGAGACATACAGGCAGAGACAGACACAGACAGACAGGCAGACAGATAGACAGACAGACAGACGCACACACACACACACACACACACACACACACACACACACACACACACACACACACACACACACACACACACACACACACACACACACACACACACACACACAAACAGACTGAATTCTTAGATAAATGGCCCCACAAAAAGGAATATATAATGACTTCAAATACAACTTAAAGAGCAATATCAATATGAACAGTGTAGGACAAAAGAAGGTCAAGGAAAAATAGAACTTCCTCATATATGCAGAGAGATAAAGTCGACACTTGAAAGCAGAGAGCCGGGAAAGTCTAAAATTATCCAGTAAAGAAAATATTTTAATTCTCTCCCTCTCCAATTACTTTTTCCCCCTTTTCTCATCTCTCACAATTTTTTCCATCTTCTCCCTCACGCCACCGAACTTTACTACCTCTTTATCGCCCTCTCTCCCTCTCCCACTCTCTCTATTTCCCTTCCCCTTCATTAATCCTCTTCTTTCCATCCTCTCTCCTCAAGTCGTCGTCCCTCGTGCCTTGGGGAAAAAGTTTAATCTGGAACCGTGAGTCAACTTATTCCCAGGAGGCGGAGGCTGCTTTCTGGGCTCGTGCAGCGACGTGTGGATCCAGGAGCGTCGAGGATAAGGTGGGAAGGATGGAACGGGCTAAGGACGATATTTTTTAGTACATCAGTCTCCCATTACGAGTATTTCCCAAGGCCACAGAGATGACTTACTTGATTTCCATGGGTGGTTTTTCCGTTATGGTTTCAGAAGCCTTATACATCTATCACTAGGATCACAAAACAGTCCATTAAGTGTATCGGGCTCCCACCCATTACGCCTATTTCCCAAGGGCACAGATATGATTAACCTTCTTTCCATGGGTGATTTTTCCGTTATGGTTTCAGAAGCCTTATATATCTCTCACTAGGATCACAAAACAGTCCATTAAGTGTATCGGGCTCCCACCCATTACGCCTATTTCGCAAGGGCACAGAGATGATTAACCTTCTTTCCATGGGTGATTTTTCCGTTATGATTTCAGAAGCCTTATACATCTATCACTAGGATCACAAAACAGTCCATTAAACGTATCGGGCTCCCACCCATTACGCCTATTTCCCAAGGGTACAGATATGATTAACCTTCTTTCCATGGGTGATTTTTCCTTTATGGTTTCAGAAGCCTTATACATCTATCACCAGGATCACAAAACAGTCTATTTAACGTATCGGGCTCCCACCCATTACGACTATTTCCCAAGGGCACAGAGATGATTAGCCGGTTTTTCCATTGGTGATTTTAACGTTCACGGTGCAGAAGTCGTCTACAACTATCACTAGGACCACAAAACAGTCCATGAAAACCCAAGTCACTTTTCTACGATAGGGTTTTCAAACTGGTGAACTGAGGGGACGAGATGTTTAAGAATACGAGTTTAAGATTTCAGGAAGCAATTAGAGGATGTGATAAGGTAAAGAACTGCGGGGCCGATATGTTAAGAATACGAGCTTAAGATTTCAGGAAGCAATTAGAAGTTGTGATAAGGTAAAGAACTGCGGGGCCGATATGTTAAGAATACGAGCTTAAGATTTCAGGAAGCAATTAGAGGATGTGATAAAGTAAAGAACTGGGATGCTGGGACTATTTTCAGGATGCTGCATGAGGTGGTTATGAGGTTAGGTGATGTGATATTAAAGGTTCATAAGAGTGTTTTGGGTGCCCTGTGGAAGTGTTAGGCAGCGTGTGGGAATGTTTAAAGCCTCCATGGAATGCTTAGATGTGGGGAGTATGATGTGTGTGGAATGTTTTCTAGGAAGGTGAAGGTTGGGAAGAAAGTGGATAACCGAGAAAACTTAAAGATCAATGCGATGATAGGAAGAGAGGAGGTGAAAGGAGACGAAGGAAAGAAAGAGGATGAAGAAAACATGTGAAGGAAAAGATGGAAAAAGAAGGAAGTGGAGATAAAGAGAGTCCAGAAAAAAGAGAAATAGGAGAGACAGATGAAGGAGGAGGTAAAGTAGTGGATGGGGGATTATGAAGGGATGGAGGAAAAAAAAGAAGAGATAAAGGAGAGGAGAAGAAGGTTAAGTAGTAAAAGGAATGGTGGAAAGTTACGAAGAGAAGAAGAAAAAGAGAAAAGAAGAAAATAAAAACACGGGAAAAGGAGAAGTCATTTATATAGGAAAAGGGGAGTGAATATGTGCAAAAAGGAAGGAGGAAGAGAGAAAGAGGGAGCAAACGAGAGAGAATAGTATTGGAAAGGTGTTATTAAAGGGTGAAGGAGGACTGAGAGGAGATAAAAATAACGAGAAGATCCAAGAAGAGGAAGAGGAGGAGAAGGCTTGGACATCTAACGCCATCAAACCTCCAGGTCGAGTGTGGCCCAATCTTTCACCTCTGCCAGTCACACACACACTCACACGCACACACACACACACACACACACACACACACACACACACACACACACACACACGCACACGCACACACACACGCACACGCACACACGCACCAAGAAAGAAGATAACCTACAAGAAAAGTATGATGGGTAATAATAATAATAATAATAATAATAATAATAATAATAATAATAATAATAATAATAATAATAAGTAGTAGCAACGATAATATTGATAATCTAAAACTCGTGATTAACAAGCTTTTTCTCGGTATTGGAAACTCATTTTACCCCATTCTCTCTCTCTCTCTCTCTCTCTCTCTGAACTCGAATTTATCTCCTAACTTTCATCCCTGCATCCCTCCTCCTCCTCCTCCTCCTCCACTTTTACCTCCCCCTCCTCCTCCACTTTTACCTTCCCCTCCACTCCTCCTCCTTCTTCTCCTGTTTTACCTCCCATTGTACCTCCACCCCTTCCTCCTCGTCGTCCTCCTCCTCTTGCTCTTCCTCCTCATTCTCCTCTTTTCTCTCCTTCTCCTCTTATTACTCTCGCATTCCTCGGTTCCCTTATCCTGCTCTTTTAAAACCTCGCCCTCGCCGCCCTCTTGAGTACGACGTGGGCTGGCACGCACAAAGCATTTCCCCTTCGCTTTGACACACGTTGCGGATGGAAAAGCATTAGTATTAGGGCTCGTATTGGTATTGTTATGCGCTTGGTTGGCGGCGGTGGTAGTGGGGGTGGTAGTGGTGGTGGTAGCAGAAGTAGTAATAGTAGTAGTAGTTATGAGCCTCTTAGTGATGGTGGGTCAAAGTTTATTGTGGTGGTGGTCGTTATGGTGAGTTACGGTGAGGTGATTGTGAGGGTGGTAGTAGTAGTAATGGTGGGTGAAAAGTATTGGTATGATGTGTGTGGTGATGGTGATTTTGGTTGTGGTAGGTGAAAAGAGGTAATGGTTATGGTGTGGTTAGTGAATGTGAGGGCGCGGATGATGGTGTCTGATGCTAATGGCTGGATGAGATGGTAAAAGATGGTGAGTGTGATTGGTGACCTTCTAACCGAGGCAGGTAAAGGTGTGTGGGTGAACCAGGTGAGCGTTAGGTCAGGCAGGTGATTGTGCTAATTGGATTTGATGATGAAAGATGGTGAAAGTGATTGATGACCTTGATTGAGGCAGGTAAAGGTGGGCGGATGAGCAAGGTGAGCGCAAGGTGAGGCAGGTGACGGTATTAGATGATTATAATAATGCAAGATTAGGATGGTGATGACGGTGAGTGAGGCAAGTAAAGGTGGACGGATTAGCCAGGTGATGATAGCAGCCTAGATTGAGACAGGTAAAGGTGGGCGGATGAGCCAGGTGAGCGCAAGGTGAGGTAGGTGACGGTATTAGATGATTGTAATAATGCAAGATTGTGATGGTGATGGCGGTGAGTAAGGCAGGTAAAGGTAGACGGATTAGCCAGGTGAGCGCAAGGTGAGGCAGGTGACGGTATTAGATGATTGTAATAATGCAAGATTGTGATGGTGATGGCGGTGAGTGAGGCAAGTAAAGGTAGACGGATTAGCCAGGTGATGATAGCAACCTAGATTGAGACAGGTAAAGGTGGGCGGATGAGCCAGGTGAGCGCAAGGTGAGGCGGGATGGATGACGCAAGTGGACGGATGACTCGATGTGCTGCAAACTAGAGCGCGGTAATGAGGCCTTGGCGCTGGTGGCCGTGACAACGCCATTACCTTTGCAGTCCAGTCGGCCGGAACACAAAGCGGCGAGTCTTTACCCGGCCGCTTCAGCAGGTGTACTGGCGCCCTCATTAACGCCATCGCCGTCGTCCATTAATGTTGATACGAATTAACTGTGTCCCGTTCCAGGCAAGGTAGTTTACGGCTATTGAATTGTTTGTGTTGTCTGTGTGTGTTGTTGTTTTGTTTGTGTGACGTGTGTGTGTGTGTGTGTGTGTGTGTGTGTGTGTGTGTGTTACCTTGTGCTATACCTTCACCATCACCACCGTCACCACCACCACTACCACTTCCACTATTACTACTACTACTACTACTACTACTACTACTACGACTCCTACGACTCCTCCTACTACTACTACTACCACCACCGCCGTTATACAAAGATATTACGTGACACTGGGACTCGATAGGCTGGTTGATAACGAAGCGATAATTCCCCTGTACGTAAAAGGCACTGAATGAATGATAACGCCACGCCATTACGAACCGCTGTGGCGTCGATCCCCGCGCTGCACAATTGAACAGTCACGCGGGATTAGTGTGATCGCGTTTAATTTGTCATGATGAGGCACTGACTTTAAAGTGGAGTTTATCCGTTCGTGTCTAATGGCGCGCTGCAATTTTCCCGTTGATGATCGTGATAATGATGATGATGGTGGCGATAGTGATTATAATGGCCGGCGTAATAATGAGATGTATACAACTAATTATAATGATGATATGTGTGTGTGTGGAGGGGGGTAGAAGGGAAGAGGAGGAGGTAGGGAATAAAATTTCGTTTGGGGACAATAAGGAAGGAAAGGAAAAGAAGGAATGGAGAGGAGAAAAGGGAGGAAAAGGAAGATGAAGTGGAATATGAAAATAATGGATGGAGGGGGGCAGAAGGGGAGAGGGGAAAGAGGAGGAGGCTACATATGGGGGAAAGTGGGAAAAGAAAGGAAAAAAAGAGGTAAAGGAGAGGATAAAAGTGAGGAAAAGGAGGAGGAAGAGGAATAAAAGAATAAGGATAATGATATTTCTGTGTAGGGGGGGGAGGAGGGGGGGAGGCAGAAGGGGGGGGGGGAAGAAGGTTACGTGTGGGGAAAATCGGGAAGGAAAGGAAAAGTAGGAATGAAAAGGGGAAAAGAGTGGAAAGGGAAGACAAAGTTACCCCTTGTTATTATTATTATTATTATTATTATTATTATTATTATTATTATTATTATTATTATTATTATTATTATTATTATTATTATTATTATTATTATTATTATTATTATTATTATTATTATTATTATTATTATTATTATTATTATTATTATTATTGGTGTCATTGATGTTCGTATTACTTCTATAGTCATGCTAATTAACATTGTCAGAATCTTTACTGCTGATATATATTTAACTTCGATAATTATATTAGTCGGGACGTGTAATGAGATTGTCAGGCCGCACAAAAAGAAATATTATTAGTTGCCGTTCAAAGTTACACGACTGAGGAAGTTCAACCCTATGTGTGTGTATGTATCTGTGTGTGTGTGTGTGTGTGTGTGTGTGTGTGTGTGTGTGTGTGTGTGTGTGTGTGTGTGTCTGTTTGTATATGTTCCCTTAGCAGACGAAACCCATATATAAACCCCAATCTCTTTCTTTATACAGGAACCCAAAGGACTGAATACCATCAACACCTCTTCGCTAAAGGTAAGTAGCTATAACAACAATAATAATCTATCTATCTATCTATCTATCTATCTGTTTTTACCTATAATGTGTGTGTGTGTGTGTGTGTGTGTGTGTGTGTGTGTGTGTGTGTGTGTGTGTGTGTGTCGGTGTATATATGTTTGTGTGTCAATTATTTTCAGTGTGTTGTTCATCGATATTTACATGTACGTGTTCCTTTGACTTTTTGTTTACTGTCCTAACTAACGATTCACTTTGACCCCCGAGGCGCAAACGTTGCCCCGCCGGCGCCTTTCTCTCGTTAATCAACACACGAACGTTTTTCCCTCGAGCCCTGGAAAACAAAAGGCGCCGAGTGTTGCCTGCTAAATGATTGATTCGAGGTGTTGCACTCCTGCACTTCCTTTCTTAACTGCATGTTCTCGTATTGGTCACTTATTTTGCGTTGAAATATGAAGGACGTTTGCTAGGGAGTGCTGATGGTTGTAAATAATTCAATGTAGTCTAGAGAGTGTGTGATATTTGAGAGAGGGGTTTCAATTCTCCTTTGTTTTGCTCTGGCACTTTCTCTCTTAACGCCATTTTTTCTTATTGGTCATTTTTGGGCTTTGGAATATGAATGGCATTTGCTAGAGTGTACTGATGATGGTTGTAAATAATTCAATGAAGTCTTGAAAGTGTATGAAATTAGAGAAAGTGGTTTGGATTCTCCTTTTCTCTGCTCTGGCACTTTTTACTTTAACTTTATATTCTCGTATTGGTCATTTGTTTGAGGGTTTAAATGTGAAGGACGTTTGCTAAGGAGTGCTGATGATGGTTATAAATAATTCAACGATGTCTTGAGAGTCTTGAAAAGAGTATCTCTCGAGATTTGAGAAAGGTGTAGCGGTGCTACTTCAGGCAGTCTAATTTCTTAGTTCAGGGAAGGAAGAATGAAGCACTGCGATGGTCTGACACCAACTGATTTATTAGCGAGAGACACAACTATTTATATGGCGCTACAGGACAAAGCACAGTTCCACAGCCAATCAGCTACCAGCGTGGCTGCCACTATGCACCTCGTGAGTATTCGCTGTCGGCCGTCTTGGATCTAGAGCTTAGGCTCCCGTCCCGCGCCTCGTGATTGAGTTTGTGGCGAAGGCCGCCACAAAGGGGTTTGAATTCTCCCTTATTCTGCTTTTGCTCTTTCTTTATTAATTTTATATTCTCGTCTTGGTCATAATTGTGAGTTTAACTGTAAAAGACGTTTGCCAAGGAGTGCTGGTGGTGATTGTAAATAATTTAAGAAATCTTGAGAATGTGTGAAGTCTTAGAAATAGTTTTGAATTCTCCTTTTCCACTCACGTTTACTTTTTTCACATATCAGTTTTTTTTCTATTGCGTTTGGAGGTTTTGAATCGAAGCGCTGTCTAAACCTTTTTTTCGTAGACGGTATATTACTTTCTTACAAGTCCCCTCCGCCTTTTTCTTTTCGGTTTTAGTTATGGGAAAAGTTATATTGCTGTTTGTTTTTCTGGTACCTTTGTGTGTGTGTGTGTGTGTGTGTGTGTGTGTGTGTGGGGTGGGTGGGTGTGGGGTGTGGGTGGGTGGGTCGGTGTTGTCTGTGTCTAAACAATCAATGGTAACCAGAGTTGTTCAGATTGATGTGAGTGTTGACAAAAATATTCTTTCCTCTTGTCACATGTTCACGAAATGGTTTTCTGAAAATATTCACTCTCTGAAAAACTTATATTTTTGCTTCTTTATTAATGAAGTAGTCACTCTCCTTATAAATAGCACTCTTTTGTTGGTTATATTTAGTCCATGTCTGTATAAGTAATTTTAAGTGTTCTACAATTTTGTGGTTATTGCTAAGGCATGGCAGCACGCACCAAGACCTTTAGTGAAACAACATAACTAAAGTATATTAAAACCTGAGAAACCAATTTTTAAGCATTTTCATTGCAACAAAGAGATGATATGAGAAACAACCTGCGCGCAATACAGTAAAAGCAAGATTAACAGGAAACCGTGAATACCTAAATGAAAAGGATTGGCAGGTAAATCAAAGCTAATAAGGACTCAACAACTCACCTCTCGTCGCTGTAGTAGGTCTGGAGGCCGACAGTCAGGATGTGGAAGTCACTGCCTCTCCTTCGGGCCCACGTTACCTGGGAAATGAAAGATAATTATGTCACCTGAGAGAGAGAGAGAGAGAGAGAGAGAGAGAGAGAGAGAGAGAGAGAGAGTGTACAATGCATTACTGAAGAGGTCGTTTTACCATGTCGCTCTGAAAGATTAGCGGAGTGGTCTTCCCAAATCTTTTCTACCGCGAACTCTGAAACGCGGCGGACTGTTGCATCGTGAATAAGCAGAATTCATAAGCTCCTCACAAATCTATAAGCTCCTCACAAATAATAGCTAATCTTGTACTCGAAAGCCGCCTTCACCTTCCTCCTCCTCTTCCCCCTCCTCTTCTTCCTCTTCCGTTTCACCTCTTCTTCCTTCTCCCTTTAATCTTCCTCCTCCTCCTCCTCTTCTTCCACAGACACGCCATCCTGACCACAGTACACACAACATACTACACAAGGACTCAGCCTCCCCTCCCACCTCTTCACTTACTTGCTCGTCCCCTCACCCCTCTATCCTTCTACTTCTTCCCCCTCCCTCCTCCTCCTCCCTCTCCTTTCCTCCTCCTTCGCCTCATTACTTATTCCTCTTATACAAGCCTGTTACCTCGCACGTCAGGCCATATATCACACACATTGCTATCTACCTGCTACTTCGCTTGGCTCACAGACACGCACACACATACACAGACCCCCCCCCCCTCCACAAACACACACACTCACACACGCACACACTTGTACATACGGCATTCTATAATTTCTTCCACCGCCTACTATAGTTTCCTCTCTTAATCAATACATATATTTTTTTCTGCTTCCAAACACAATTACATATACATATTTACACACACACACACACACACACACACACACACACACACACACACACACACACACACACACACACACACACACACACACACACACACACACACACACACACACACACACACACACACACACACACACACACACACACACACACCTTCACACACACACACACACACACACACACACACACACATATATATATATATATATATATATAGATATATATATATATATATATATATATATATATATATTTTTTTTTTACCTTTCCCGCCCTTGTTTGTCTGGCCAGCCGGCACGAGGATGGCAAGTGATAATATGTGTTTGTGTGTTTGTTGTTTTACGGGCCATTTTGTCTATGTATGGGAGCGAGTGTGCGTGTGTGTGTGGGGGGGGGGGGGAGCGAGTGTGTGTGTGTGTGTGTGTGTGTGTGTGTGTGTGTGTGTGTTTGTTTGTGTGTGTACGGTAACCAAACACCGCTCTACAGATGATGCAAACACAAACAGCCTCATGCTCCTCCGCGCCTCCCTTTGCTGTGAATGTTATATTTTCTTCATTGTTGCACGAGGCTGAATAAACCAAACAGGTGTCGCCAGAGTGTTCAGGTGTGTCCAGGTGAAAACAATGTGAGAGCAAACGTTGCCGAGTCCCAGGAGGTCAAAGTGTGTGACAAAAAACGTGAGTGAGAGAGAGAGAGAGAGAGAGAGAGAGAGAGAGAGAGAGAGAGAGAGAGAGAGAGAGAGAGAGAGAGAGAGAGAGAGAGAGAGAGAGAGAGAGACTTATAAAGACTGAAAGAAGGAAGGAAAGATGAAAGGAACAGAGGAAGGAAGGATTTTCAAGGAAGGGAGGAAGTAAACTAGAATAAACTAGGTAGAGAAGGAGTAAAGAGACAGAACGGAGGGTGATAAAAGAAGAAAGGATGGATCGAAATAGGGAGAAAGAAGGGATAGCAAGAAACAAAATAATGAAAACTAAACATGGTAAGAAAAGGAACAGAGGGGAGAGTAAGCGAATAAAGAATGAAATAAGGAGGGAGTCAAGGAAGGAAGGAAAGAACTACACAACGACCAAGGATGAAAATGGTAGAAGAAAACTGAACATGTTGAGAAAAGGAACAGAGGGGAGAGCAAGAGAATAAAGAATGAAATGAGAAGGGAATCAAGGAGGGAAGAAAGGAAGGAAAAAATGACACAGCGACCAAGGAAAAAAATGATAAAAAGAGGGACCCGGTTTAATGAATACCAAAGTAGGAGATTGCGGTGTTTGTGAAGTGTGATATCAACGCGGCGTGAGTTCGGAGAAGTTTGAGAATTACCTTCATCACTGCTGCTCTCCCTTCCTCTCCTGTGCTTGCCTGACCTTGCTATGGGATTTGAGTGTTGTTTTGGGAGTATGTTTTTTGTAGAGTGTGTGCGTGAGCCCCTTTCGTGGGAATGATCGTGTGTACGTTCTGTGAGTTCTGAGAAGTTTGTGAGTTACGTTTATCATTACTGCTTTCCCTTCCCTTTTCGGGCTTGATTGGCCATGCGTCGTGATCGGGCTGTTGTTTAGAGAGTGCTTATAAATAGTGTGTTCGTGAGTCCGTTTGTTAGAATGATCGTTTGAATGTATATAAATGGTTTGTACGTGTATTGTGTTTGTGTGAATATGTTTTTTTTTCGTGTGTGTGTGGTTATATAGATAGCATGTAGGTGAAAGCGTGTGTGTTTGAGTGAGAGCGAGTGTGTGTGTGTGTTTGTGTATTTATCTGTCTCTTTATTTACTTGTTTGTTGCTCTTGAAGGTTGTGCTCTGTATGGAAGGGAGCTATTATAGTCATTTCATTTATATTTTACTTTCCTTTCTCTCTCTCGCGTCCTGTTCCCTGTTGGATAGTCGACTTAGGTGTTTGGGATTGAAAGCTTGAATTACACCTTTTTTACTTTCACTTTCTGTTGATCTGCCACTCCACCTCCCCCTACTCTCTCTCTCTCTCTCTCTCTCTCTCTCTCTCTCTCAAATCCCATCTTAATCCAGTCAAAGCGAGGTAGAAAAAAAAAACAGGAATCCAAAGGGGTCAAAGAGAGACATTCATACATAGGACACGTTCTCCCTGGCAGCACTCAGGAAATTACTCCAATACCTCCTCCAAAACCTTCTACAATCTGAGTTTTTGCCTCATCCTTTTGTGTATCCTTTTGACCTTACCATCTGCAGCAGAGTCCGTCACCTTCTACGTTTCCTTCGCCTTCTTTAGATGTAGTTGAAAGGTTGTTATAGAGTTGGTAATCATATGTCATTCTCAACTTCTCCTTCAGCTCACAGGGAAGTCTTTAAGAAGTTACTGTACCCCTTTCAAAACCCGTCTGCACCTTTTGCCTTTCCTTCGCCTTCCGGCAAAAGTTTGTGAGGGAAGGGCGTGGCGTACTGAAGCTACTTTTAATTCAGTCTTCCAATCATTCTACCTCCTCCCTCGCTCCTCCGTAGGCATCACCAAAGGGAACCAGACTATGCTGTTGAGAGAGAGAAAGAAAAGGAGAAAGGAAGAGAGAGAGAGAGAGAGAGAGAGAGAGAGAGAGAGAGAGAGAGAGAGAGAGAGAGAGAGAGAGAGAGAGAGAGAGAGAGAGAGAGAGAGAGAGAGAGAGAGAGAGAGAGAGAGAATATCGGTAACATAGCCTTTAGCAAACTAATAGGTCGCTTGAATACTCATATAACAAGCCACGAGTGCCAGTTCCATGTGTATCTTGTATTAGCAGTGTTTAATACATCATTACTGCTGGTCGGGCGCGGTATTGTTCTATTTCCCGGAATGAACGCGGCGGTCAAAGCGTGTTATGAGTGTTCCAGTGACGCCGCTCCATTGTTTGTGTTCCCGAGCCACGGTTTGCTTCGGGAGTTTGTGTTGCATCCAGTAATGAGCACCGCGGGCATGCCAGGCGGAGGAGTATTGAACAGAGGTGACTGGCTATGGCGTGTGGCTAGTCAGTGATTCAGGGAGAACAGAGAGAGAAAGGAGGAGGAGGAGGAGAGAAAAACATAGCTGAGACTCGCTGTAGGTACATTAGTAGTGAGATATGGAATGAAAAGAGAATCCAAGAGAGGTAAGCGAGTACAAGTTGCCGGCGGGTCCGCGATGATATACAGTGAGAACATTACACGTGTGAGGAGGAAAGATTTTGACGAAGCACAGTGCGCGGACCTCCCTTTACGAATGTTAAGTACACAGCCGTTCCGAGAGCCGGGTCGTATATCAGGCTTTGTTCACGTGTCCGTAACGGCAAAGCAATTTACGTGCGAGCCGTGTTTCACCTCGGCCGCAGTAATGCATGTGTTTATAGTATGGTGAATGATGCCGCTGACGGACGAGGGCTTCGATTTCTGAATCTAAACAAGAGAGGGACCGGGCCGATGATAGAGATATCGGGCAATGAAGTGAGAGGAGTATTGCATTGTTGCGTAGTGAATCTATGTTACCCGTAATTTTCTCGTGTTCTTTCCTTCATTCGACTTATAAATGATGATATGAATTTGCTTTAAGCTTGCGATTAGTTTCCGCACACATAATTAAGTGAGTAGAATATTGGTATTTAAAGGACATGGTATAGTTAGTGAAATGTGGCATACCGGAACCGTAGAGTTACTGCTCTGTCGGAGATGGTTTGTGGTGAACTACGTACCTGTTCACTCATCAGTTCTATAAAACTGGTGCTTCTCGTCAATTCTGTTTTCTTGATAAGTTGAAATTGTACTGTAAACTGCAGTAAGAACTTTTAATAATGTTTAGTTGATCTTTTCTCAGGTGCTGGGAATAGCGTACGGTATTAACAATAATATCCTGTAATTGCATCTATTAACCGTACATAAAAAAAAGTACCACAGAGATAGTGCTCCCTCGCAACCCTCTGTCCGTCCGCGTCCAGTCGGCAGCCCCGCACACACCCCCTCCTCGTAACGGAGCGCCTCGTCCATCGCGGGTGCCGGCGCGGGCTGAAACAAGTCACGGCCGGGAGAAGCGTATCAGTGACGCGCTGAGAAAGCCTCGCATGGATAACGCCGGCTCGCTTCACCCCACCCCCCCCTGCCCCATCCCCTGCCCCCCACCGCTCCATCAAGGGTCAATTACGGGATAAACCATTTTTTGCAGTCCGTATTAGCAGCCATGTATTGGATTTCCAGTATGAAACTCAATTTTATAGCAAGGCTTTGTTTTGAAATCGGTATTAATGGCAACGTGATTAATACCTAAAGAGAATATTTTTTTATCAAAGCTCAATCTCCGACCATACTCCTTTTCATATATCCTAATGGTAGTCAATTATCTGGTGACTAACATATAACACCACCGAAGCTCAGTTCAACGACTTAACCTTTTTTACACTGTTGTTAATAAATATCTGCTCATCTGATGGTATCCGGAGACGTTCTGTACTTCATTAAAATTTGAGTAATGTAGAGCATTAATGTAAATGGTTGCCTGACAAAAGTCTTCGTAATATGAAGAGGAATAGCTATTTGCATTCAGCATCAACGAATGACGTGCCCAGAAATAGAATAAGATAAAAAGCAAAAGTATAAAAGAAAGAAAAGTGCAAGCAGGCAAATATATTGTTAATAATATATTGACCGTTGCTTCTAACGTATTGTCTAATTTTATGCCTTTTTTTTTTTGCCCTCATAATATTTTGTTGATGTATTATTCCATTCTGGTCCGGAGATTCATAAAGTGTAAGTACCGAAATGAATTACCGATGCCGAGAATAACGGCAAGCAAAGAGTGTCGTGGGAGGCGAGGCCGCGGAGGCTCATAAATTGGCTTTATAAAAAAAATGATAGATGTTAATTGCATTCTTCAGCATTATGAAAGCCTTGTTTTTACATATAAGGTCGAAGAGATGCGAGTAAAGTAGTAATTGGTCGGAATATATTATTTTTCCTGTTATTTATTGTTACACTCATGAATGATTTATTTATCAGTATTCCTACAATTGTGGTCTTCTCTTCAGGGTCAGGTCAGTGTAAGTTGATCATCCACATACATATTTGATGGGTTGAAACTTTGCCTCGGAGCTTTGTTCATAACTCGAATATTATTGAAGTTCTTGAACATAAAGTTTCAACCTCATATGATACAAAGAACCCGTATATCACATTTTTACGTCCTTTCACATAGTTCAGGGTACGAAAATAATTACTAAAAACATTCACTACAACGAAAAATGATAAGGAAAATCTAATAAATCACATCATATATTACGTGCTGGCTTATGAACTTGCTATCGCCTGCAGATGATGATTCACAGTTGACTTGCCTTGAGTAGGATTTCCGCCCCAATAATTATTGCATGCAAGACTTACTGAATGACGGGAGCGGAGGGAATTGGGTGTATATGTGAATGCAGAATATATTGGAGAAAGAGAGAGAACGAAGGCAGATTTAGTGTGCTGAAGGGAATGCATATAAAAAACTACCTCTTTTTCACCTTCATTACGATTTCGATTTCCTTAAAAGCCAAATTTCATTAGAGCTCCACCTTCATCATAAACTCAAAAAGGCTCCACAGAATCACTTAACCCTTATGGACTTATGAGGCTGCAGATAACACCACTCACCCAGGCACAGAAAAACAGTTAACCACTTGCGATTTAAACCCATCTTCCCTAAACTTTATGATGTAAGCTAACGCACTCATAAGGAAAATGGGTGCTGAAATCTCCCCATAAGGTATACGTCTCATAAAAACCATCCCTGCTTAACTTTTAGGAGAGGTTCAAATCCTAGCCAAAAGTCTGGCGTCGCGAGGGTAAAGGTGGCCAAAGGGGCAGTCAAGTCGAGGCTTTATTGATCATACGGAAGGTGATGAAACAGTAAGAGTGCAGGGAGAAGACTGCAGGGAGGCGGAGGGATGGGGAGGAAGGGCAGGGATGGGACGAGCATTAGAAGAAGTGAAGGAATGAGAGTATTGGAGTGTTCGAGTTAATATATCAGTGTTAAAATCTATTAGAAGGGTGGAAAGGGACTAGAAAGGAATGCGTATTAGAAAGAATGACAGGTTAAGAGTATTAGTGTTAGAGTATTCGAATGTTAGAGTAGGTGTTGAAACATTAGGACGGTGGGTTGAGCCTAAGCTGGAACAAGTATTAGGAGTGGAGGATTGAGAGCATCAGAGTGAAGAGTATCAGGGGAGAGTATTAGACCGTTAGAGTGTTAGTGTTAGTATCAGTGTGTTAGAGTATTAGTATTAGAGTATCAGAGTATTAGAGTGTTAGGAGGGCGTGAAGGGGCTGGCATGGGACGACGGTGGGCGAAAGAGCTTGGCGCTGGTGTGTATATTAGCCGTAGGGAAGGAGGTTTATCGTGTTTACATGGATAAAGCGAATGACGTGTCGGTATTGGCTTGGCTCTGAGACTGGATTAATGGTTATTGCTTTCCCTGGTTGCTTACCTTCCCGCTTCTCTCCCTCCCTCTCACTGTCTGAAGCTCGTTTTCATCTAGTTATGATGTCGCCGTTCTATGTAATCATCTTCTTGTTGTTGTTGTTGTTATTATTGTTACCATTACTATTATTGTTGTTGGCCTCGAGTTAGTTATGTCGCCGTGTTGAAGAAAAGGGCACGTGTATCTTTTTTTCCTTCACGTACTTCTGTATTGAATGGTGTAATGATTTAGTAGTTTTTTTTTACTCAACGATCCTTCCTTCTCGGTGTTTGTTTCTCCCTCCGTTTGCATTCCTTCTTTGCATTACTCTCTTTATCTGCGCTAACTTTTCCGCACGGATTTCAGTACTCTCTCCATACACCTGCACCTCTTCACATTTTCATTCCTTCTTCTTCTCCACCCATTTCTCCCTCAGTACACAAATTTGAACGTGCAACTTATCCATTCTAACCCTTCTACATTTCCATTACAACGTGCTGTCCATATCCCATCCGCGGGGCGTAGATGTCTACTTCCACTGCATTAGTCACTCGCATCTCGGCCTCCACATGGGTTTTCAGTTGGACGTGTTGACTCTGTTCATTCGCCTCACTTCAGACACACTCCTGCAACAACACACATTCAAAAGCCACACACACTCACACCTTACTAGGATACTTTCTCTCCTCCTCTTCCTTCTCTCTCCTTCTCCTCCTCCCCTCCTCTCCTCTCCTCTCCTCTCCTTTCCTCTCCTCTCCTCTCCTCTCCTCCTCCTCCTCCAATTCTTCCTCTTCCTCTTCCTTCTCCTCCTCCTCCTGAACCCGAAACCTCATTAAGGCCGAGGAACAGCACCCAGGCCGCCTCGTCGTAATCGAAAATTAAGCATATGTGAATTAAAGGAGCAACTCGTTTGTGTCTAAATCGGGCCCCGGGCGGAGATAACAGAGGTAGGAAGGCAACAACACACTCCTCACGCACGTAGTAGGCATTAACATGTTAGGGGGAAAAGGTCAACAAGTTACCCATTCATACTTAAAAAGGGTGACACTTGGCGACGCAGACTTTAGAGGATTATTGAACAAACACGGAAGGCAGGACAAGAATCTCCTCACACAGTAAAAACATTCCTACTTCGCAACACAAACATGGAAAACGAAACAACAATCCCCTCACACACGTAAAAACAGCTCGATTTTTTAATGCCCGAAAAACTACAACAAGGAATTATTAGTTTGAAAGCGTGAAATTAGATGCCTCAGTGGAGATCAAATAAACGAGAATCATAAACAAAATACTAAAAATGAAATATCCAAACCCGAACTAAAGTAAAAGCAAAACACCAATATCTAAAAAGCAGTAACAAGTTCATCTTTTCGTTGTTTTCCTATTCTTTCGAACGTTAGAATGTGCTTGTGTTGTGGCGTGAGTTCACGAGTCACGCAGGGAAGAGGAAAAACTGGAGCCAAGAGGACAAAAGAGTTCGGAAAACCTTGCATCTGCCTGTGATATTTATTTGCGCCGCCCGTGACCTTTCCCAGCGCCGCGGGAGGCGCTTGCCTGAAGAGCTCCCGGGGGAGAGAGAGTGAACGTTGCTCTAAGTGTCGAAGTTTACCCGACTAAAGAGGTTAGTTATCCCTCGCTATCTAAGGAGACTTTCCCTCCCTCGGTACTCCTCTGGCAACGCGACCACAGAGGGAGAAAATGCTAGATAATATTGTTCTTATTCACGATAATAAATGAAGAACACTAACGCATTACCTGTTTTTCCAGCACAACGGCCTCGTGGCACAAAGAAGAAAAGATTGAGGATAAGATGAAAACTAAAAACTATGTTGCTGTAAATATCCCGCGCTAATTATAAAACTATTGAAAAAAGAATGAAAAATAGTAAGAAAAACTCATTAATCTTAGTTTTGAAATTAAGAGGCAAAAGAGGACTATTTAGTTATTTGTTACTGTGGAAATAAAGACATATTAATGCTGAGAATGACATCACGTTGACTGACACGCCAGGACTTAGCATCACCATGGTTTGGGCGTCTCTTTGATGGTTAACAGGGGTGGGGGTGGGGGGGGGGCAAGGAGACTGAGGAAAAGATTTACATTAATGTCACCTGTTACACGTTAATTAATTAATCCCCATATTTCAGGGCCGTTAACAGCCTCCCCATAACTGACTAACTTTTAATTAACCGAGCAAAATAAATTTTCTATCCCGCTTCATTTGGGTGTGGTGAGCATCTGGCCTCGAGCAGGTAGCTAACATATTTGTTATTGAAGGCAAATTATACATCTTTTTAAGTGAATATTTAGCCACCTTTTAATATGTCACTGATGTACTGAATCTCTTAGAGAGACCTTTAGTCCTCTTTTATGTGTTTTTGAAGTGATGTTTTTCTTAAGTAGATCTTTAGCCTTTTATTTCATGTTCTTGAAGTAATGAACGAGTGAGAGTGATTGCACGGCGTTGCTTTGGTTTTGGCAAGTGGAGTTTAATTGCTTCCGGCTGGACTGTGATTACGCTTCAAGTATTTGTTTTGGCTGCAGTTGAAGGACTGTAATCATGTTAGGGGGGTGGAGAGAGAGAGAGAGAGAGAGAGAGAGAGAGAGAGAGAGAGAGAGAGAGAGAGAGAGAGAGAGAGAGAGAGAGAGAGAGAGAGAGAGAGAGAGAGACACACACACACACACACACACACACACACACACACACACACAGTACATTCATCCTGTTGTGTATCCTCTTCATAGTACTTTATTTTCCGTGTTTCTAAAGCAAGGTTTCTCTGATGGCCAAGCAAGACCATAAGACCTTCTGATGCGCAAAACCCTCTTATCCCGGCAGCATGCGAGGTCTAAGAAATAAGAAAACCTTTAGTGTCCTGAGGTCACAATGTCGCGGGGGATCTGTTTTGTCGCTAGTCTGAGGAAAGATTTCTCGCGGCGGTGTTTCGAGGATTGAAAAACTAATCCTCGAGACTCCGCTGTGATGCTAACATACCACTTTTTAACTCATTTATACCACGGTCTTCAAAATGGTTTCTGGCTTTGTGCTTCTCATCTCCTCTCCGAAATTGTCCTCTCTTTTAGTCACTCATATCTGCATTTTTTACAGAAGCATTGCATAGCCGGCTTTTTTGTTTCTATTTAGCTGTGCCCTTGAGCTGCCGCCTGTGCCGTAAAATAATTGATTACTGTTACGTTTAATATTCAGTAATACCGCTTCATATGTAAATTGGAGTGAAATATTTCCATTCTCATATCACGGTGTTTTAGATATCGCGGAGCCTTGTACTTTGCTTCCGCTGATTACTGAAACGTTTGGTATTCACCGACTTCGCTTGGCATATAAAGAGGAAGAGGAAAATGTTTTACTCTTTTCCTGTTCTGTTCGTCAACTTTTCCTGCCACATTCTTCATCATCTCTACTTCTCTACTGTCTCGTATCACGGTCTTTAAAATATTTCGTAGTTTTATTCCCTTTGATTAGAGAAACGTTTGATATTCAGTAACTTTTCCTCGTATGTGAAGCTGAGTGATATATTTCTTTTATTTTCCATCACTACATGCTAACTTCTTTCCCTGCAATTATCCTCCATATCCACTCCTCTACGTCAACTTTTTTCCCCATGGACCTTTCCTTACAAACTTTCCTGCTCTGCCCGTCTACTTCTTTCCCTACAACCCTACTCATGTCCACTCTCTCATTAACTGTTTCCACTTCTTTCCTTACTAGCCCTACAAGCCTCTCCTTACAAAACATTCCTCACAAACTTTCCTGCTCTACCTGTCAACTTCTTCCCTTACACTCCTTCTCCATGTCTAAACCCTCACGTTCATCCTCCCTGAAGCGTCACCCCGCCCATTAAATCGTCCACGTCTTCTACTCTCTGTGTCTCGGTTCGCATAAAAATCATTGCCAGATTCCCCCAAAGCACCGAACTTTCCCTTTCTCAACTTTCCACTGTTTGTCCGTCACTTCTTTTCTGCCCTGCACGTGTCCTCCTATTGCTCTCTCTTTTCTGTGTACGCGTCCTCCTCCTCGTCGTCCATCTCCTCCTTCTTTTCCTCTTTTTTCTTTTTATTTTCAAGTGCCTCTTCCGTTTCCTCCCATTTTTTCCGGTTTCTTTCCTCTTCCTCCTCTTCTCTTTTTTTCTTGTCCGTTGCCTCCTTCGTCTCCTCTTTTTTCCTCCTTCCTTTCCCCTTTTTCCATCTGTCTGGTCCTTCCCCTTGCCATCCTTTTTCTTCACTTCTTCTGCAGTCTTTCCATTCTCCTCCTCCTCCTCCTCCTCCTCCTCCTCCTCCTCCTCCCGTTCACTTCCTACAAACAAGCAAACTTCTAGACGGTTGTAAATTCCCCTCATCGTCGTCTCTGGCTGGTGAGTCCCCGGGGGGCGTCTAAGGCTCCCCCCAGCCCCCTGCCCCCCCCTTGTCTGCTGAGGGTGTCCTGCGCCTCCCTAACCTCCTGACCCTGTGTGTGTGTGTGTGTGTGTGTGTGTGTGTGTGTGTGTGTGTGTGTGTGTGTGTGTGTGTGTGTGTGTGTGTTTCCTTCCTCTCCAACCTTGACCTCCCGATTGTGTGTGTGTATGTGTGTGTGTGTGTGTGTGTGTGTGTGTGTGTGTGTGTGTTTAGCTGATAAGACTTTGTGTGTAACTGTAAATTCCGAAACACACACACACACACACACACACACACACACACACACACACACACACACACACACACACACACACACACACACACACACACACACACACACACACACACACACACACACACACACACACGATCCCCCCCACTGCCCCGACCCCCCCGACACACCATCACCATCACCACCACCACAATACCACTTTGGCCGTCCATCTCCCCTTGTTATGTGTCGTCTCCCCGCCTCGTATACATAATAACCTATCTATCGACGAATCACCACCGTTTCCCGACACAACGACGCGACCCCACCACCATCACCACCACCACCATCACCACCACCGCCGCCGCCACTACCACCACCACCCCCACCACCATTGTTCCATCATTCTTCTCTCTAATCTCACCCACTAAAGCATTCGCAGCGCCCCTCGTCCCTAACATAAAACTCGATTGTGACCCTAATATCGAGGGGGCAGGGTGAGGAAAAGTCAGCGGGAGCAGGAAGAGGAGGAGGAGGAGGAGGAGGAGGAGGAGGAGGAGGAGAGAGAGAGAGAGAGAGAGAGAGAGAGAGAGAGAGAGAGAGAGAGAGAGAGAGAGAGAGAGAGAGAGAGAGAGAGAGAGAGAGAGAGAGAGAGAGAGAGAGAGAGAGAGAGGTATCCCCATTTAATCACTTGGGCCACGAAGCAGGTGAGGTGTGACCTACCCATAACAGCGCCAGGTGACAGCCCACGTGATTAGTCGGATTTACTCTCCTCGTAAAGCCCAACACGCCAGCGGGGACTTATACGTCAACCCCGCCCGCCTGCTACATCCCTGCCATCCCTCCCCTCTCTCCCTGCTATCCACCCCCCATGTCCTCCTTGGTTCCTACCCCCTTTTCTGTTCCTCCTCCCTCCCCTTTCCTGTAGCTCTAACCCTTTCCCTGTCCACTTGTCTACCTCCTCCCTTCCCTTGTTCTTCTGCCTCCCTCCTTGATCACGAACTCCCTCTTTCCTCTTTCCTTCCCCTCTCCTATCTCTCTCCACCTTCCCTTGTCCCTCTGATGTCACTCCCCTCTCTCCCTTCTCCTCTTCCTCTACCCCCTACCCCTGTCTCCCTGTCTCCCTTTTCCTCTTCTTCTGTTCCCTTACCCCCTTCCCTGTCCCTCTGTTCATCTGTTACTCCCTGCTACATACCCCACCCACTTCTACCCCTTTCCTGTCCCTCTGCCTTGCCCCTTCTTCCCCTGCCACCCTGCCTGCCCCATGCTGGCCTCCTTCTATCCTCTCTGTCCCCAAGCCACCTTCCCTAAACCCCCCTTGTCACCTCCCATCCCTGCCTGACTTAACACCTCCATTGGGCCGCCATCACTCTGGTTTTATACGCCTTTGGTTATTAGTTTACGCCGCTCTGCTCTTAACGCCTAAACTGCTATGCCGAGATTCGTAGTGCTGATAATTATAGGCATTCTTTTAAGGGTGTTTGGTATGTTGTTTTTTTGGTGGGGGTTATGTGTAACTGTTTGTGTTGAGGTGGAGGCAAGGGTTTGTGCGTTTGTGTTTGTGGGGAGGGCGGAGGTGTTGGTGGAGTCAGTGTGTGCTTGTGTGCGTGTGTGCGTGTGTGTGTTCCTGGTCCATTCGTCTCCGTAGTAAAAGTATTGGCAGTTGTCGATATCGGAGGCTTGTTTTCACCTTCTCTCTCACGTTTTCTTTCTCCTCCACCGCCTCGACGACCTTACGAACACACACACACACACACACACACACACACACACACACACACACACACACACACACAAACACAAACACACAAATATATCCATGCACTCTAGAAACCTCGGTAGCCATAACAATGAGAGAGAGATATAAACAGAACGAGACAAAGGGAAGCAGGATAGGAGGAATGTCTATGTAATAACAAAAACAAACATATAGGTCACGTTGTCTTGCATGATAAACAATCCCTTCAGTAAGTAGATGCTCTCCTTCGGCAGCCTAAGAGATTTTCCAGACCATGTGATACAAAAAGGCTCGGATGTTTTTTCTCGTCCAGACTCCAGGAACATAAGAGAAGGAGAAGGCGGAGGAGAAAGGGGAGAGTAAAATAAAGGCGTGAGGGTGAAGAAGATAAGGAAGCAAGGCGAAAATAAAAGGGAAAAAGGAGACGTAAGGGTGAAGGAGAAGACAAAAGAAAGGGGAAAGGAAAAAGGAGAAAAGACGGGAAGTGAGGGCGAAGAAGTAGACAGAGGAGAAAGGGGAGAGGAAAACGGGAAAAAGAGAAGACAGAATGGAAGGGGTGAAGGATAAAACAAAAAAAAGAGAAGACATAAGGAGAAGGAGAAGACAAAGGAGAAAGTGGAAAGAGGAAAAAAGACGCATAAGGGGAAGGCGAAGACAGAGAAAAAGGGGAAGAGAAAAAAAAAGAAAAGAGAACACATAAGGGAAGGAGAAGACAGGGAAGAAAGGGAAGAGAAAAAAAAAGAAAAGAGAACACATAAGGGAAGGAAAAGACAGAGAAGAAACGGAAGAGAAAAAAAACAAAAGAGAACACATAAGGGAAAGGAGAAGACAGGGAAGAAAGGGAAAAGAAAAAAAACAAAAGAGAACACAGAAGGGGAAGGAGAAGACAGGGAAGAAAGGGAAGAGAAAAAAAAGAAAAGAGAACACATAAGGGGAAGGAGAAGACAGAAGAGAAAGGGGAAAACGTGAAAAAAAGGAGACATATGAGTGAAGGAGAAGACAGAAGAGAAAGGGGAAAAGAAAACAGAAAAAAAACCCAGACGTGAAGATGAGGGGGGATGAGAGGGGTAAGGGGAGTGAGGGGATCGAGGGGGGTGAGGGGATCGAGAGGGGTGAGGGGGTCGAATGGGGGGTGAGTGGGTCGAAGGGGGTGACTTGCCTTGCCTTGTCTAGCCGTGTAAGGAACGATGTGTTATGACAGGGTTTTGTGTTTTGTTCTCTTCCAGACACGAAAATTGGTCCACTTTATCGTACTGTTGCTTCTCCTCCTACGGCGCTTTTTTTTTTTTTCTTTTTGGTGTGTGTGTGCGCCTTACGTTCTGCTGTGTTGGGAGTGGATATAGATGGCTTCCTATTATTCATTTCTCGCCCTTGCTTTTATTTCTTGATGTTAGTTCTCTTCGTTCACTTTTCATGCCTCTATACTTCTGGTGTTTTCAGGGTGGTTGCTATTTTAAGTGTTTTTGCTTCTATCAATTTCTCGCTGTTGTTTTCCATCTTTCAGTTTATCGTTTTATGTTATTTTCCTCTTGTTCTTTGTTCATGGTGAATATAAATGGCTTGTTTTTGTTAATTTCTTAGTTTTGTTTTTCATCCTTCTCTCTATCGTTTTATGTTTTGCTTCCATTTTGTTGCTGGACTTTACTGTGCGATGATTAAGACTGAAATGTTTCGAAATTTTAGTGAAAGCTCCTGCGTTTCCTGTAACATGAATAATAATAGGAACAAAGGTATTGGACGTTGATGCTAAATGTGTGTATATGTAAAAAATTTCCTTTAAATATTAAGGGTGATGTAAATTCTCGCTGTGAAAGTGACTGTAGTAACTACGCTCTGCATCATAACTGCGTACGTTTTTCGCGCTAAAATTACATCGTTTTCAGGAAGTAACTCGAGGATTTTTCCCACCCTCCTCTCCATTAATAATAATAATGTGTGTGTGTGTGTGTGTGTGTGTGTGTGTGTGTGTGTGTGTGTGTGTGTGTGTGTGTGTGAGTGTGGATGTGGGCGTGTGCGTAAGCTTCCGTCTGCTCCCGTGTTTATGTGCGTGCCTTTGAGACTTTATCATTCCACCTTTTCTTGTTCAACACGGGCAGCAACACGGGCGTAGGCGAGGCAACAACCTGACCCCCGCGGCGCCTTGTCCTAGTGAGTTTGTTCCCTCCGGAGCTTTTAATCTTGCATTGGATGGTTCCGGCACGATGTTTCTTTGATAAGGGCTCAGTGTTGTCTGCACGTGTTGGGGCCTGGCGAAGTAAATGTGAAATAGGAGATGTCTAGGTGAAATAATAAGGAAATGATATATGGAAGCGCATTTAGTAGAGAGGAGGTCGATCTGTTTTATTTTTTATGTTTTGGTGAAATATTAAGGAGGGAGTGATACATAGAAGCAGATTTAGCAGAAAGTTTGTGTGTTTTTTTATGTTTAGGTGAATTGTTAATGAGGTAATGATATATGGAAGCGCATTTAGCAGAGAGGAGGTCGATCTGTTTTATTTTTTATGTTTTGGTGAAATATTAAGGAGGGGGTGATACATGGAAGCAGATTTAGCAGAAAGTTTGTGTTTTTTTTTATGTTTAGGTGAATTGTTAATGAGGTAATGATATATGGAAGCGCATTTAGCAGAGAGGAACTCGATCAGATTTATATTTTTATGTTTTGGTGAAATATTAAGGAGGGGGTGATACATGGAAGCAGATTTAGCAGAAAGTTTGTGGTTTTTTATGTTTAGGTGAATTGTTAATGAGGTAATGATATATGGAAGCGCATTTAGCAGACAG